>NC_135821.1:1904880-2027404 GCF_964213995.1 Mustelus asterias | reverse complement strand
TGTCCCCTATCACCAGCTCTGCTGCAAATAACAGCCCCTCCCCTCCCCACCCCCTCTCCCATTCCCGGAGATAGATGTAGGAGCGGGATGGGGTGGGTGGGGAGGGCGGGGTGGGGGGTGGGGGGGGGGCGGGGGGTGCGGAGGCGCTTCCTCCACTTGGATGGTTACCCTCCCTTAGGGGAAGTTGGAACTCAGCAGCGGGGCATTAGGCGACTGCTGTGGCGAGTGTCAGTCTACTTCCCACCTCTCTGCCTCCCAAACGCAAGCGCTCTTGGTTTCCCAATGGCTTGGTCGTCATCCCTGCCTGACACTGTTGTCATGGGAAGAGAAATGTCACGCCAATAGGAACCAAGTGCTTAAGGATGGGGACACTGATAGATTTTAAGGATGGTAGCAGGAATTGATATATTGGTCAATATTTGTCGATAGGGATCCAAGTCAATTGAAGTGGTTATAAAGCCAGCTTGAGTGATTTTATTTCTTGTTTTGCGTCCCTTTTCCCTCGACTCTGATGTGTCCCCTCAGGCCGGGCTATGATCCCAATAGGCTTCACCAACCCTTCAGCACCACCGTGTTTGTGGCCCTTTAGCCCCCAGATTTCATAAAATCATAGGATCCCTACAGTGCAGTCCATTCTGCCCATCGAGTCTGCACGGACCACAATCCCACTCAGGCCCTATTCCCATAATCCCACATATTTACCCTGCTGTTCCCCCTGTTTACCCTGATAATCCATCTGTTTACCCTTCTAATTCCTGTTCAACTGCCGGGCGATATTTCTCTCATTCCCCCCCCCCCCCCCCCCCCCACGCCCCCCTGCACATTTGCAGCCCTGGTGAAGTGAGGAGCTAGAATTAGCAACTCAGTCACCATTCCCTTAGGCATTGAGACTCTCCCACAGCCCTGTAAGATACCTCTGCCCATAAGAAACAGGAACTGGTGACGACCATTCGGCTCCTTGAGCCTGCCCCGCCATTCAATGGGATCATGGCTGATCCAACGTCCACTTCCCTGCCCTTTTCCCCTAATACTTGATTCCCTTACTGGTCAAAAATCTATCTCAGCCTTAAATATATACAAGGACCCCCCCCCTCCCCCTCTCCCCTACCCCCAGCTCCAGAGTTCCAAAGACTCACAGACCCTCTTGAGAGAAGAAATCCCTCCTAATCTCAGTCTTCAATTGGCGCCCATTGGACCACGCTGAGGACCTTGGACTGTCCACATGCAACTACCCCGATGCTGAGCTGACAGGATGATGCGTTCGTCTTTACCTTGATGTCAATGGTGGCGGTTGACTTATTTAACTTCTAACTGCAGGAGGGTATACCTACCCCCCTCTCCCTCCAACCTCAACCTCTCCATCCTTCTTCCCTACCCTCACTCACCCCACTGGGGTCAAAGGAGTTCGATCAAGTTGAAGTGGAAGGCAAGGGTGTCCATCTTACGCTGACTCTTCCGCCTGGCATTCGAGATGGTTCTTCGAGGCTGGAGGGAGAGGGTGTGAGGGGATTTGGAAACAAACTGGGGAATCATCCCTTGTGAAGTTGGCGAGAAGGGAGAGAGATTGTTCTGTCCAGCCCACCTCCCCAAAAAAACAAGGTGTTACTAAAGTCTCTAACACATGCAACAAGAGCTTAATATGGAGATGGAAACAAGGCGTTATTTGAAAGAATGGAGCTGACACTAAATTATTGCCCTTTACTCCGAAGTCCTTTACTCTATCAGACAGAAAGGTTGTAAATGTAATATATTTTAGAAACTCTAAGCAGAGCCTCCCTCCTTTTTCTACACCGCTCACAGAGATCGAACAGTCCAATTTTTATTTGACTGTAGGCAGCCCTCGCACCCCATTCGACACAGAACGAGCCTCTCAATAAACGAGAACAGATTAATCTATTCCTCGCCGTGTGCTCCCAAACACAACATCTCGCCCTGGCTCCCTCATCTCTCTCAGATGGGTAATTTCACCAGCTCCAAGCTGGCCAAGACTTGCGGGAGGTGGTGGTGGGGGGCGGGGGGAGGGGGGGGGGAATAAACATTTGGGGGAGGGATAAACATCTGGGGAGGGAGGAGGGGATGTTTACAGAGAGAGGAGGGGGGTCAAAACTCGTGCCGGGCAAGTGTTCCTTTCCATTGGGACAACATCCACCTCGCTACACTGGTGTTTGGCTTCAGAGGCGGCAGCCCGCAGAGTCTCGCTGTCTCGCCCTCTCATACACTGGGACATAAATCAGTGCCCGACGTTGCCTGGACCTGGGCAACTCTGAACCTGCTAAAACCCTCAACTTTCTCAACGCCTGTTGCCTCACAGGTGACCGTCTCGACTAACTCGTCTCTGCAAAAAAACATTCTGAATTGGGAGAGAGAGAGAGAGAGAGGCAGAAAGAGAGAGAGAGAGAGAGAATAAAACAGATGATAGGGCTAAAAATTAAAAGCTGTACCTTCTTGATGCTTTCCGCTTGATACGCTGGCTTCTCTCTTGGCTCGGAGAGAGATTTCTCCGTTTGCACAGACACAGTACCGACAGGTACAGCAGCCCGGTGTCTTAATTGCAAGCAGCGAGCTCTCTCTACACACACACAGACAAACACACACACAGTACACCCCCCCTCCCCCCCCCCCTCCCGTCCCTGTTCCATTTCGCAGTCACGATTTAAGTGGGAATCTCCGTCTCTCTGTCCATGACGCATCTCTGGGGCAGTCACGACTAACATTCAACGCTGTTCATTAATCAGATTATTTTTTTTAAAAAAAACACCATATATTGATATGCAAAAAGAGAAATACCTGGCACATTCCCAGTTCCAAAGTAGCGGAGAGGACAAGTTCTGGCTGAATGTGGATTGCAGTACCCTGGACAGCTCCTACGAAGCTGGCAAAACACACTCTCTGTCGCTGTTTAGTGCTGAAAAGGGGCATCTCTCCATGTTAGGGATGCCAGTCTTATTTAAACTGGCATGTTTTTCTCTCCCCCCCCCCCCCCCTTTCCCTCTCTATAATATTTGTAGTGGCCCACCGAATGTTGGCATCTCTTCCCCCCCCCCCCCACCACACCCCCCTTCACCCCACCCCAAATAAAAAACACCAATTTCCACCCCCCCCCCTCCCACAACCCCACCACCCCTAAACATCTCCAATCCATTGGCTGTCACTTTGCCAGACAGACTGATTATCCTGTCCCAAACTCACACTGGCTCCCCCCCTCCCCCCCTCCCCGGGTGTAACCCGCTCCCTTTCTTCCCGGTTTATTCTACATAGCTTACCTCTCTGGGCAGCAGGCGGATCAAGCGCACTGTAGCTAGGGGAATCGCCCGATTCGCAGGCAGGCAAGCAGGCAGGCATGAAGGCATCTTCTCCTCCACCACCACCACCACCACCACCCCCCCCCCCCCCTCCAGCTCAAGCCTTTGCTTCGGCAGCGTGGCGGGCACCGAGCTATTTTAGTAACTTTCTGCCAGTGCGCGGGGCTACCCCGGTTGTTCCGAGGCTGTATTGATGTCTGGGTGGGAGGGCAAGGCCAGTGAGCCATCTGTAATCTCTCGAAATAACAGCAAAGCACCCCACCTCCCTTTGCCAACGCTTTCTTCGGGGAACTGAAAGTCGCTTGCATACTATTTTTGGTGCATTAGTTCGCACATTTCTGTCTATAACGAGTTAACGAGTGCATTAACACAGCTGACACAGAAACTTGATACAAAAACACGCTCACGATAGATGCCAAATATTGGATTGTACACATTCGACTGTATACGTTAAAACACAGGGAGAAATTTTAACCACTGTCTGGCAATGCTCATCCACTGTTTATGTTGGACCTGTCAACTAAAAGCTTATAGTTAACATAGAAAACAAAACATAGTATTAATGCCGAGATACTCCATTTGTTGGTCTTCTGGAAGTTTCCCATTATTAAGCAGACACAAACTCAGATAGCTCGCACTCTGTTGCATGATTGAAAGAATGGAATTACTATGTCTGGAGATGGCACTGTACCTTCCCCAGCAAGCATTACTGAGCACTGCATAAGGAAATTTGGCATGTCAGCTACGACTCTCACCAACTGCACCATCAAAAGCATTCTTCCTGGTTGTATCACAGCTTGGTATGGCTCCTGCTCTGCCCAAGGCCGCAAGAAACTACAAAATGAATGTAGCCCAATCCATCACACAAACCAGCCTCCCATCCATTGACTCTGTCTACACTTCCCGCTGCCTCAGGAAAGCAGACAGCACAATTAAGGACCCCACACCTTCTTCCTTCGGGGAAAAGGGTACAAAAGTCTGAGGTCACGTACCAACCGACTCAAGAACAGCTTCTTCCCTGCTGCTGTCAGACTTTTGAATGGACCTACCTCGCATTAAGTTGATCTTTCTCTACACCCTAGCTATGACTGTAACACTACATTCTGCACTCTCATTTTCCTTCTCTATGAACGGTATGCTTTGTCTGTATAGTGCACAAGAAACAATACTTTTCACTGTATATTTCTACATGTGACAATAATAAATCAAATCAAATCAAATCAGTGACCATGTTGCAACACCCACCCCTCCCCCTTTTGTGGTGGTGGCTGACATGCTTATATCCAACAGAGAAAGTTGGGATTGAGATTCACATAGAGTCATAGAGGTTTACAGCATGGAAACAGGCCCTTCGGCCCAACTTGTCCATGCCACCCCTTTTTTTAACCACTAAGCTAGTCCCAATACCCACGTTTGGCCCATATCCCTCTACAATCCATCTTACCCATGTAACTGTCTAAACACTTTTTAAAAGACAAAATTGCACTCAACTCTACTACTGCTTCTGGCAGCTTGCTCCAGACACACACCACCCTCCGTGTGAAAAAATTGTTCCTCTGGATTCTTTTGTATCTCTCCCCTCTCACCTTAAACCTATGCCCTCTAGTTTTAGACTCCCCTACGTTTTGGAAATGATATTGACTATCTAGCTGATCCATGCCCCTCATTATTTTATAGACCTCTATGAGATCACCCCTAAGCCTCGTACACTCCAGAGAAAAAAGTCCCAATCTATCCAGCCTCTCCTTATAACTCAAACCATCAAGTCCCGGTAGCATCCTAGTAAATCTTTTCTGCACTCTTTCTAGTTTAATAATATCCTTTCTATAATAGGGTGACCAGAACCGTACACAGGATTCCAAGTGTGGCCTTACCAATGTCTTGTACAACGTCAACAAGATGTCCCAATTCCTGTATTCATCTGAAATCTGGACTCTCATGACTGAACGTTGAGTAGATAAAACCTGTAAGCCAACTGTGTTCAACGTGACTCCCACAGAACAGAAGGTAAATGGAATGGGTTAAAGTATAGATGTTTATTGGAAAAGTGGAAATTTGACTTGAAGGTTTTGAAGGAAGTGATACAAGGCTGATGAAATGTATTCAACTAAAGACCTTTTCAGGTTGTAGGATCCAAATGCCACCAGTCAAATATCAGAAAGAAATTCAGGTAGAATTCACAGGGTAAAAGATGCATAGAATGAATTAGTAAGGATTGAAGGAAATAGCGTAGATGGGTGGCAAAGTGCTAAGATGTATTTGCGAAGAAAGAAGAGCTTAATGCGAAGATGATTAAGTTGTTTTGATTATGTTGAGTGGATTTGGTAGACCAAATGACCATTTCCTTTGATGCCGGAAGATGCTTAAGTTCTCACATTCACTTATATTAGGACTTCACAGATATCCACTGAGGTAAATAGGTGAAGATTATTAGACATTTTGATTAAGGTAAAACATGTGCCTTTGATGCAATACAGATTGAATGAATTAAAATTTCAATGGTTCACATCGGGTTCTTTTTATTGAACTGTTTTGAGGGTCGTGGTGACATTTCATAGCTTTCCACTCCTGACAATGTTCCCTGCTGCTGTTGACTTCTTTTGCAGAGGTTAAGTGACTTGATGTCACCAGTAAATACAAGGTATGTTTCGTCTGTTGAGAGAAGAAGGTTAAATGGGCCAAGCGACACTTGCTCAATGCTTACTTACGTTCTGTCCCGATAGGTCGGTGCAGAGTGGCATTGGTGCATCCGTGGTAGCCGTTTCACCTACCTGCCTTCTTGGGCGATAAATAAATCAGGCATAAAGAGAGTGCATAATCTTTCGCCCTCTACAATTGACAACAGCACCCCTTTGGTGTTGGGAGGGGAAATTCAGATGAAGTTTCCCATTCTACAGTCTTATTCATTGTCAGAAAGGGCAACGTTGTGAAGATTGAGTGACTGCAACATTAGGTTGCAGTGGGCTCTGTGCTTTAAGAGTCCAGATCTGGGCTGACACTGAAATGGATGGATATGACTGGGAACCTCTGGAACTACACTTCAGGGGGAAATTAAATTTGTGGTCAACTATAAACAACACCAGAGTAGAGCAATCATTTCATCCTGGCTCCTTATATCATCTACGTTTCATAATGGTCTTTAACTCCCTGTAATCCCTGTTAACCAGTAATCCACCCATCTTCCACTTTCCAAGACTTTGGCCAAGTTGCAACTCAAAGTTTATTTATTAGCCACAAGTAGTCTTACATTAACACCACAATGAAGTTTTAAAAAAAGGGCGGCATGAACAAGTTGGGCCAAAGGGCCTGTTTCCATGCTGTAAGCCTCTATGACTCTACTGTGAAAATCCCCCAGTCGCCCACACTCCGGCGCCTGATCGGGCACACTGAGGGAGAATTTAGCACGGCCAATGCACCCTAACCAGCACGTCTTTCATGTGGGAGGAAACCGGAACATCCGGAGGCAACCCACGCAGACACAGGGAGAATGTGCAGACTCCACACAGACAGTGACCCCAGCCAGGAATCGAACCTAGGTCCCTGGTGCTGTGAAGCAGCAGTGCTAACCACTATGCCGCCTATTGCACTCATTGAACCTAGGTGGCTATCTGTTGAATATAATCTGTAATAAGACTGTGGTTTCCATAGAACCATAGAACCATAGAAAATTACAGCTCAGAAACAGGCCTTTTGGCCCTTCTTGTCTGTGCCGACCCATTTTATGCCTAGTCCCACTGACCTGCACTTGGACCATATCCCTCCACACCCCTCTCATCCATGAACCCGTCCACGTTTTTCTTAAATGTTAAAAGTGACCCCGCATTTACCACTTTATCCGGCAGCTCATTCCACATTCCCACCACTCTCTGTGTGAAGAAGCCCCCCCTAATATTCCCTTTAAACTTTTCTCCTTTCACCCTTAACCCATGCCCTCTGGTTTTTTTCTCCCCTAGCCTCAGTGGAAAAAGCCTGCTTGCATTCACTCTATCTACACCCATCAAAATCTTATACACCTCTATCAAATCTCCCCTCAATCTTCTACGCTCCAGGGAATAAAGTCCCAACCTATTCAATCTCTCTCTGTAACTCAGCTTCTCAAGTCCCGGCAACATCCTTGTGAACCTTCTCTGCACTCTTTCAATCTTATTTACATCCTTCCTGTAACTAGGTGACCAAAACTGTACACAATACTCCAAATTCGGCCTCACCAATGCCTTATATAACCTTACCATAACACTCCAACTTTTATACTCGATACTCCGATTTATAAAGGCCAATGTACCAAAGGCACTCTTTCCGACCCTATCCACCTGTGACGTCACTTTTAGGGAATTCTGTACCTGTATTCCCAGATCCCTCTGTTCAACTGCAACTGTTTCTTCTCAAGTTCCAATTGCAGTTTCAGTGGGAGAGGTTGGGGTATATAACAAGGTGTCTCACCATTCAGACCTTTCTTCTTCTCTTAGAATGCTGCCTCTTTTTGGATACATTCTGTGCTACTTTCGAAAGATCACGAAAATGCGGCACGGTGGCACAGTGGTTAGTTAGCACTGCTGCTTCACAGCGCCAGGGACCCAGGTTTGATTCCCTGCTTGGGTCACTGTCTGTGTAGAGTTTGCACGTTCTCCCTGTGTCTGCGTGGGTTTCCTCCGGGTGCTCCAGTTTCCTCCCACATTCTGAAAAGATGTGCTGGTTAGGGTGCATTGACCCGAACAGGCGCCGGACTGTGGCGACTAGGGGAATTTCACAGTAACTGCATTGCAGTGTTAATGTAAACCTTACTTGTGACAAATAATTAAACTTTACTTTAAAGTGGGGGCACTACCCTCATGTGAGACTAAATAGTGTGCATTGGCATGTTGATCAGCTGGGAAACAATTATATTAGATATGAATCCTGCTATGTTGGACTCCCACATATCTTTTGCACCACAGACGGCTGGGTGGTGACAGGAGTAGGAAAAAAAAGCCTTGCATTGATGTAAAGCCTTTCACATCTTTAGTATGCTCATAGCCAATTTTGTGGTCTTTAAAAATAATATATAGTCACCATTGTAATGTTGGACAAAATGCAGTCAATATGTGCACTGCGAACTCCCACAAACAGCAGGAATCAATGGCCTTGCGTTTACATAGCATCTTTCATGACTTCAGAACACCCCAAAATGTCTTACAACCAATTATGGTGGAGTCACTGTTGTAATGTCAGGGATGGAGCAGCTAACTTAAGCACAGCAAATCGTCACAAACAGCAATGTGATAACCACCATATCGTCTTCCTTCATTGTGTGAATCAAGAAAAAAAAATGGAAATTGCTGGAAAATCTCAGAGGGTCGGGCAGCATCCTGTGGGGAGAGAGTGGAGCCAATGTTTCGAGTCTGGATGACCCGTCGTCAGAGCTGCTCTGGCTACCTAGACTCGAAACGTTGGCTCGATTCTCTCTCCACAAATGCTGTCAGACCTGCTGAGATTTTCCAGCATTTTCTGTTTCTCTTTCAGATTCCAGCCTCCATAGTATTTTATCTCAGTGTGAATTAAGAGATCGCTGTTGCCCTGGTCACTTCTCCCGCTCTTTGTTGCCTTGGGATGAGATATGCTCACCTGTGAAGGAAGATGGAATTTCAATTTAATCTCTCAGACAGTGCAGCACTCTCTAAGTGCGAAGTGCCAGTCTGGATTATACACTGGTTTCAAGACTGGACCTTGAACCTATGACATTTTTCACTCAAAGGCGAGAACACTACCTAGTAAAGAATGAATGACACCTTACTGATTCTTACCTGCTCCTGCAACCATAGTTGTAGAGTAAGAAGTCTCACAACACCAGGTTAAAGTCCAACAGGTTTATTTGGTATCACGAGCTTTCGGAGCGCTGCCCCTTCATCAGGTGAAGGACCAGCGCTCCAAAACCTCATAATACCAAATAAACCTGTTGGACTTTAACCTGGTATTGTGAGACTTCTTAATGTGCCCACCCCAGTCCAAACGCCGGCGTCTCCACATCATAGTTGTAGAGTACAGTGCTGTGGGAAAATAAAGTGGCAAGGCGAAAACAGCAGATATACATGCTGCACTCACACAACAGATGGTTGGCAAACTCTTCTCTTGCCATTGTTTGAGGCAGAGTTCCTTCTGCCTCCACCTACGTCCACAACCATTGCAGGTTGTGTAAGGTGCATCAGGTTTCACTCTCTGTGATGGCTGGACATCATTCTTCCTCCAATCCCCCTTCCCCCCGCAACTCCCCAAAGACCAGCAGTTCGAGCGGGAGGGCCAGTAGGTTCTGTTGATATTCAGCTTCCCTTGCTAACACCAAATGGTAGAAGATGGACTGCAGTTTTAAGAAGGTGTCGCCAACTGCAGCCAGAGACTGAATGTGGAATCAGTGCATGTCGGTGTGATGTAGGTGCCCATCAGACTCCCTTTAAAGAACATAATCTCCAAAGGGAGGATGTCCTCACTGGAGTCCACTGGGAATCCTCCAGGGTTCACTGGGCTGTCTCCCCATGCAGGTACAATTCTTACGGAGGTGGGAAGTGGCTTTCCATTGACCACTTAAGTGACTCGATCGGGCACATCGCAGTTGGGCAATCTGCCAACTTTGCCGCTATTGGCAAAATGGGCATTGTTGAGTCCATGCAGTTTTGGTATCCTTATCTGAGGAAGGATGTCCTTGCTACAGAGGGAGTACAGCAGAGGTTGATTCCTGGGATGGCAGGTCTGTCAAATGAGGACAGACTAGGTCAGTTATGATTATATCCATTGCAGTTTAGAAGAGTGAGAGGGGATCTCATAGAAACTTATAAAATTCTAACAGGTTAGACTCAGAAAGAATGTTCCCGATGACGGGGGAGTCCAGAACTAGGGAGTCATAGTTTGAGGATAAGGGCTAAACCTTTTAGAACTGAGGTGAGGAGAAATTTCTTCACCCAGAGGGTGGAGAATGTGTGGAATTCACTCCCACAGCAAGTAGTTGAGGCCAAAGGATGGTGTGATTTCAAGAAGGAATTAGATATAGCTCTTGGGGCTAAAGGAATCAAGGGATTTGGGGGGAAGGGGGAATCAGGATATTGAATTTGATGATCGACCATGATCATAATGAATGATGGAACAGGCTTGAAGGACTGAATGGCCTCCTCCTGCTTCTAGTTCCTATGTTTCTATGTGAATGTGATCAAGTTCCAGTAGCGGTTTCTTTGAGGCGCTGATCTTTGGTAGTGCTTCTAAAGTAATGAGATCACAAGAAGGAGCAGTAAACTAATTTCATGGGACCCTAATGACTCTATGAGATGCACAATGATGCCATAGGTTCAATCCCTGTACTGGTTGGGGTAGCCCCTGCCTCTTTGCCTTGCCCCCTACTTGCAGAGTGGTACCCCTCAAGGTACAAGTAGCCAGAAAATGCCTCTCTGCGGAGAGAGATGCCGATGGTCTTTTGGGAATATCACTAAAAGCAATGTACCCCGACGCACACCAGGATGCACAGTCCCCACTTTGTCCAGTGCTTCCGCAAACAAACTCTACAAACTGGAATCTAATTGTGTCGAATTGGATTATGTGGAAGGACTCAAAACGCAAACTGTGTTTCCCTCCCCGCAGACGCTGCCCAGACCTGTTGAGTCTATCAAGAATTTTCTGCTTTTATTTCTAATTGTAGCTTTCAGATCGACTCAATAGAATTGAAGAGAGTAGATAAACCTAATCGAAGTTTCGGATAGCTTCACCTCCGAATAATGAGTAGCTGGATATAGGGCACTTTGGGCAATCTAATCAAGTCTTTATAATTGAGATTTCTGATTGTACGTTACAACTGTGTAGGATCTTTACATGAGCAACTCACTCTGCGCTCACAGTGATTTGCTATCAACTGATTCCATACAACCGGATGGTTAATCAACCTCCATGCTTAACTATAGGCCAACGGCATGCAACTCAATGCAGAATAACCTGGTTCAACTTCCCCAGTTCCATCACTAAAGCCTTGGGAGGGAGATGGGAGATGGGAGATGGGACATGGAGAAGTATGATGTGAATCACAAAAAGTCAGTCTGCAAGTGATTAGGAAGGCAAATGGGATGTTGCTTATTGTGAGGGGAATGGAGAAGTAAGGATGTTTTGCTACAGTTGGACAGGGCTTTGATGAGAACACACTGTAGGTACAATTTTGGCCTCCTTATTTTAGAAAGGATATAAATGAGCAATGACTTCAATCAGGCCATTGAGGTTGGCCTATTGGAGTATGAGCTCCCTGATTAAGGATCCAATTGATGAGCCAATCAGCGAGTCTTTGCCTTGTACTTAACCGGGTGTGGCAGTTCCTCTGACACCCCCAGAGGTAGACTGCTAACTGCTAGCACTCTGTGTACTGCTGTTAGAGTTTGTAAATAAAGGGATTCTGGTGAAGGGCCTTTTGCCTCCAAAGACTTACCATAAAATGTATTAGAAGTACAAACAACTCCTTCCTGGGATGGAGGAGTTCATAGGATCATCAAATCCCTACAGTGCAGAATGAGGCCATTTGGCCGACAAAAATCCCATCCAGGCTTTATCCCCGTAACTCCCCCGATTTAACCTGCTAATCTTCCTGGGATTTTCCTGCCCGTTACGATCCCTGTGGCAGGCGGGATGGGAAGATTCCTCTCTCAGGGGCAATTTAGCATGGTCAATAAACCTAACCTACACATCTCTGGACACTAAGGGGCAATTTAGCGTGGCCAATCCACCAAACCTGCACATCGTTGGACACTAAGGGACAATTTAGCGTGGCCAATCCACCTAACCTGCACATCATTGGACATTAAGGGGCAATTTAGCATGGCCAATCCCTCTAACCTGCATATCTTTGGACACTAGGGGGCAATTTAGCATGGCCAATCCTCCTAACCTGCACATCTTTGGACATTAAGGGGCAATTTAGCATGGCCTAGCCATCTAACCTGCTTATCTTTGGACACTAGGGGGCAATTTAGCATGGCCAATCCTCCTAACCTGCACAGCTTTGGGCACTAAGGGGCAATTTAGCATGGCCAATCCACCTAATCTACACATCGTTGGACACTAAGGGGCAATTTCCTCGGGTGGATGGAGCTATTACAAGGGGGCATAACTATAAGGTTCGTGGTGGGAGATACAGGACGGATATCAGAGGTAGGTTCTTTACGCAGAGAGTGGTTGGGGTGTGGAATGGACTGCCTGCAGTGATAGTGGAGTCAGACACTTTAGAAACATTTAAGCGGTTATTGGATAGGCACATGGAGCACACCAGGATGATAGGGAGTGGGATAGCTTGATCTTGGTTTCAGATAAAGCTCGGCACAACATCGTGGGCCGAAGGGCCTGTTCTGTGCTGTACTGTTCTATGTTCTAATTTAGCATGGCCAATTCACATAAACTGCACATCTTTGGACACTAAGGGGCAATTTAGCATGGCCTATCCACCTAACCTGCACATCATTGGACATTAAGGGGCAATTTAGCATGGCCAATCCACCTAACCTGCGCATCTTTGGAATGTGGGCGGGAACTAGAGCACCCGGAGGAAATCCACGCAGGCACGGGGAGAACGTGCAAACTGCATGCAAAGGTCCGTTGACCTCTGGCAGGATTTTCCAGTTTTGGGGTGAGCGCGGCTTGAAAATCTCGCCCACAGTTTAAAAATAAGGGGTCTCTCATTTAAGATGGGGAGTTTATTTTTCTCTTCGAATGTGGTGAGTCTTTGAAATTCTTTTCCCCAAAAGTTACCGGGAGTGGGCAGGGATTATGGAGTTGAGGCCACAGTCAGATCAGCAATAATCCTATTGAATGGCTACGGAGCTGGCTGGAGGGGCTGCATGGCATCCCCCCTGTTCCTAATTAATAGGTTTGCATGCTCATATGTCGATAGATCTACAATGAAAGGGAATTCAGGAGAGCAAGTAGGCGAAGAGAAAGTGAAAAATCAGAACAGGAAGAGAAAGAGAAGTATAAAAGTAAGGCGGAAAGAAAGAGAGAGAGAGGGCAGAGAAGGAAAAGAAGCGATGATAAAGGGAAAGAAATGGAGGAAAGAAAGAAGTGAAAGAGAGGATAGCGAAGAGGATAGTGTGTGCATCCATATAGATGCACCCCCATATTGTTAACCTGATGATCAGCTGTGAAGGTTTATTACTCAATACCTGTGGAAGAGCCAATGGAAAAAGAGATTCAGTAAATGATATAATTGGGGATGATTTTGTAATCAGCATTCTGTTCCAACGTTTAATCATAGAATAGCAGAAATCCCACCCTCAGAATCCCTACAGTGCAGAAGGAGGCCATTTGGCCCATCGAGACTACATCGATCACAAACCCACCCAGGCCTGACACCTGTAACCTCACATATCTACCCTGCTATTCCCCCTGACACTAAGGCGCAGTTTAACATGACCAATCAACCTGACCTGCACACCTTTGGAGTGTGGGAGGAAACCGGAGCATCTGAAGGAAACCCACACAGAGAAGGTGCAAACTCCTGAGGCCAGAATTGAACTCGGGTCCGTGGTGCTGTGAGGCAGCTGCGATTACCACTCTGTCACCATGCCCTCCTAAAGGGTTTAACTACCCTGTCGTCACATTTGATTGCTGTTAGGCACTTGTGAGGAACTACAAAGTGGAAAAGTAAGGTATCAAATGCTAAGAATGTCTCTCCATACGGATTAAAATCAAGAAATCTTTGTATCCTCACTGGCAACAGGGGAGGTCCCAGAGGATTGGAGAATAGCCAATGTTGTTCCTTTGTTTAAGAAGGGTAGCAAGAATAATCCGGGTAATTACAGGCTGGTGAGCCTGACATCAGTAGTAAGGAAATTATTGGAGAGGCTTCTTCGAAACATGATTTGCTCCCACTTGGAAATAACTGGGCGTATTAGCGAGAGGCAACATGGTGTTGTGAAGGGGAGGTCGTGCCTCACTAACTTGATCGAGTTTTTCGAGGAAGTGACGAAGATAATTGATCAGGGTCGGGCAGTGGATGTTGTCTACATGGACTTCAGTAAGGCCTTTGACAAGGTCCCTCATGGCAGAGGGTGAAGTCGCATGGAATCAGAGGTGAGCTGGCAAGGTGGACGCAGAACTGGCTGGGTCATAGAAGACAGGGGGTAGCAGTGGAAGGGTGCGTTTCTGAATGGAGGGCTGTGACAAGTGGTGTTCCTCAGTGATCAGTGCTGGGACCTTTGCTGTTTGTAATGTATATAAATGATTTGGAGGAAAATGTAACTGGTTTGATTAGTAAGTTTGCAGATGACACAAGGTTGGTAGATTTGCGGTCAGCAATAAGGACTATCAGAGGATACAGCAGGATATAAGTCGGTTGGAGGCTTGGGCGGAGAGATGTCAGATGGAGTTTAATCCGGGCAATTGTGAGGTAATGCATTTTGGAAGCTTTAATACAGATAGGAAATATACAGTAAATGGCAGAACACTTAAGAGTATTGATAGACAGAGGGATCTGGGTGTACAGGTACACAGGTCACTGAAAGGGGCAACGCAGGTGGAGAAAGTAGTCAAGAAAGCATACGGCATGCTTGCCTTCATTAGCCGGGGCATTGAGTTTAAAAATTGGCAAGTCATGTTGCAGCTTTATAGAACCTTAGTTAGGCCGCACTTGGAATATAGTGTTCAATTCTGGTCGCCACACTACCAGAAGGATGTGGAGGCTTTGGAGAGGGTACAGAAAAAAAATTACCCGGATGTTGCCTGGTATGGAGGGCATTAGCTATGAGGAGAGGTTGGAGAAAATTTGTTTGTTCTCACTGGAGCAACGGAGGTTGAGGGGCGACCTGATAGAAGTCTACAAGATTATGAGGGGCATGGACAGAGTGGATAGTCAGAAGCTTTTTCCCAGGGTGGAAGAGTCAATTACTAGGGGACATAGGTTTAAGATGTGAGGGGCAAGGTTTAAAGGAGATGTACGAGGCAAGTTTTTTACCCGGAGGGTGGTGGGTGCCTGGAACACGTTGCCGGGGGAGGTAGTGGAAGCAGGCACGATAGTGACTTTTAAGGGGCGTCTTGACAAATACATGAATAGGATGGGAATAGAGGGATATGGTCACTGGAAGGCTAGGGGGTTTTAGTTCAGTCGGGCAGCATGGTCGGTGCGGGCTTGGAGGGCCGAAGGTCCTGTTCCTGTGCTGTAATTTTCTTTGTTCTTCTTTGTTCTTTGTACTTTCACTGACTTGATGATCATTGTAGGGACCCAAGCATTTAATTGTGTAGCCATTAATAGCTGACCCCTCATATCAGATTGGGGACAGCCCACAGTGTGGCCCATTTCCAAAGGCTCACCTTGACATCATAGTTGGTAAAACCAGAGACCAAATTCAGAATGATGGATGAAAAATGTCGGGATGGAATGGAATGGAATTTTGGTCCATAAGTAATTCAGACAGGGACCATCAGAAATCTGAATCCCAGTTGAGTTAACTGAACTGAACTAAGATGGTAGTGGGAATTACAATGGAAAGGAGAAAATCTAATTGGCTTTTTTATTTATTCACTTGTGGGACATTGCCCATCCCCAGTTGCCCTTGGAGGGCAGCTGAGAGTCAACAACCTTGCTGTGGGTCGAGAGGCACATGTAGGCCAGACCAGGTAAGGACAGCAGATTTCCTTCCCTAAAGGACATTAAGTAAAGAAGTTTATTTATTAGTCACAAGCAGGCTTACATTAACATTGCAATGAAGTTACTGTGAAATTCCTGTAGTTGCCACACTCCGGCGCCCGTTCGGGTACACTGAGGGAAAATTTAGCATGGCCAATGCACCCTAACCAGCACGTCTTTCAGACTGAGTGAGGAAACCAAAGCACCCAGAGGAAACCCACGCAGACAGTGACCCAAGCCGGGAATCAAATCCGGGTCCCTGGCACAGTGAGGCAGCAGTGTTAACCATTGTGCCACCGTGCCACCCTCATTAGTGAACAAGATGGGTTTTTCCAACAATTGCTTCATGGTCATCAGTAGATTCTTAACTCCAGATATGTTTTTTTCAATTGAATTCAAATTCCACCATCTGCCGTGGCGGGATTCGAACACGGGTCCCCGGAACATTAGCTGAGTTTCTGGATTAATAGTCTAGTGATAATACCACTAGGCTATCACCACAAATGCAAGCTCTTAACAGCTATCTGATGATCCCTGCTGGAAATATATACACCCCCAAATGACACAAGCGCATAGGATGGGGTGAGGGGATGATGCCAACTGATGTGCAATTCACACATGTCCACTTTTGACCGGGTATCAGCAGGCATCAGGGCCAATACAGAGCAGAGAGAGAAGGGCAGTAATGGGCAGCGTGAGGGACCTTGCTTCTGTTTGATCGCACAACAAAGGAAGAGCAAATTCAGAATTACAAATGGATTTCTTTATGGACAACCGAAGCAAGCAACCTCTTCCATAGAATCCCCTCAGTGCAGAAAGAGGCCATTTGGCCCATCAATAGGGATAGGATTTATAGTTATTTGGAGAGTAATAGTTATCAATAGGGATAGGATTTATAGTTATTTGGAGAGTAATGAATTGATAGGTGATAGTCAGCATGGTTTTGTGGCAGGTAGGTCGTGCCTTACTAACCTTATTGAGTTTTTTGAGAAAGTGACCAAGGAGGTGGATGGGGGCAAGGCAGTGGACGTGGTATATATGGATTTTAGTAAGGCGTTTGATAAGGTTCACCATGGTAGGCTTCTGCAGAAAATGCAGATGTATGGGATTGGGGGTGATCTAGGAAATTGGATCAGGAATTGGCTAGCGGATAGGAAACAGAGGGTGGTGGTTGATAGTAAATATTCATCATGGAGTGCGGTTACAAGTGGTGTACCTCAGGGATCTGTTTTGGGGCCACTGCTGTTTGTAATATTTATTAATGATCTGGATGAGGGTATAGTTGGGTGGATTAGCAAATTTGCTGATGACACCAAAGTCGGTGGTGTGGTAGACAGTGAGGAAGGGTGTCGTAGTTTGCAGGAAGACTTAGACAGGTTGCAAAGTTGGGCCGAGAGGTGGCGGATGGAGTTTAATGCGGAGAAGTGTGAGGTAATTCACTTTGGTAGGAATAACAGATGTGTTGAGTATAGGGCTAACGGGAGGACTTTGAATAGTGTGGAGGAGCAGAGGGATCTAGGTGTATGTGTGCATAGATCCCTGAAAGTTGGGAATCAAGTAGATAAGGTTGTTAAGAAGGCATATGGTGTCTTGGCGTTTATTGGTAGGGGGATTGAATTTAGGAGTCGTAGCGTTATGTTGCAACTGTACACAACTCTGGTGCGGCCGCACTTGGAGTACTGTGTGCAGTTCTGGTCCCCACATTACAGGAAGGATGTGGAGGCTTTGGAGAGGGTGCAGAGGAGGTTTACCAGGATGTTGCCTGGTATGGAGGGGAGATCCTATGAGGAGAGGCTGAGGGATTTGGGATTGTTTTCGCTGGAAAGGCGGCGGCTAAGAGGGGATCTTATTGAAACATATAAGATGATTAGAGGTTTAGATAGGGTGGATAGTGATAGCCTTTTTCCTCTGATGGAGAAATCCAGCACGAGGGGGCATGGCTTTAAATTGAGGGGGGGTAGTTATAGAACCGATGTCAGGGGTAGGTTCTTTACCCAGAGGGTGGTGAGGGATTGGAATGCCCTGCCAGCATCAGTTGTAAATGCGCCTAGTTTGGGGGCGTTTAAGAGATCCGTAGATAGGTTCATGGACGAAAAGAAATTGGTTTAGGTTGGAGGGTCACAGTTTTTTTTTTTAACTGGTCGGTGCAACATCGTGGGCCGAAGGGCCTGTTCTGCGCTGTAATGTTCTATGTTCTATGTTCTATGTTCTAAATCTACACCAATTCTCCAAAAGGGTATCTGACCCAGGCTGGTCTGGCCCTAACTCCAGAAATTCCACTCGTTTGCAATGGCCAATCCATCTAACCTGCACATCTTTGGACACTAATGGGCAATTTAGCATGGTCAATCCACATAACCTGCACATCTTTGGACACTAATGGGCAATTTAGCATGGCCAATCCACCTAACCTGCACATCTTTGGACACTAATGGGCAATTTAGCATGGTCAATCCACCTAACCTACACATCTTTGGACATTAAGAGTCAATTTAGCATGGCCAATCCACCTGACCTGCACATCTTTGGACACAAATGGGCAAGTTAGCATGGGAAATCCACCTAACATGAACAACTTTGGACACTAAGGGGCAATTTAGCATGGCCAATCCACCTAACCTGCATGTCGTTGGACTGTGGGAGGGAACTGGAGCACTCAGAGGAAACCCACGCAGACACAGGGAGAACGTGCCGACTCCGCACAGGCAGTGACCCAAGCTGGGAATCGAACCGGGTCCCCGGCGCTGTGAGGCAGCAGTGCTAACCACTGTGCCACCATGCCACCCACAATCCAATCTTATCGATCCAATCTTATCACCTGATATAAGCTTCCTTTCTTGCACTGAATGCAAGGGTGTATGTTAAGGAAGTAGATAGCAAACATTCAGCCCACTAACTCCCCAGCAAAACCAAGGTTTGAACTCCCTCCAGATGACTATGATGAGATGAGCCCTCCGTTGGATCACAAGGGTCGGATAGCCCTTCTGTTAACCTACCATGAACTGCTCACACTATCCCCAAGAGCATGTGATTTATTTTAAACAAAGAAGCATCTACCATCTGCTTTACTCCCATCCGAGGATGACTATTATCCACCAGCACACTTCCTGATGGGTAGCTAAGGCTTGATTCGAGAACATGAGCTCCATTGAGATAACCACGTCTCTCATTTTATTTCCAAAAGGAGCTGGTCAGGTCAACTGTGGAATCTTCTCAGTTGGACCATAATTGGACCATAACGAGGAAAGGCCATGGCCTAGTGGTATTATTGCTGGACTATTCATCTAGAAATGCAGCTGGGGACCTGGGTTCAAATCCCACCACAGCAGATGGTGGGATTTGAATCTAACATAAAATTACGGTAGCACAGTGGTTAGCACTGCTGCTTCACAGCTCCAGGGACCTGGGTTCGATTCCCGGCTTGGGTCACTGTCTGTGTGGAGTTTGCACATTCTCCTCGTGTCTGCGTGGGTTTCCTCCGGGTGCTCCGGTTTCCTCCCACAGTCCAAAAATGTGCGGGTTAGGTTGATTGGCCATGCTAAAATTGCCCCTTAGTGTCCTGAGATGTGTAAATTAGAGGGATTAGCGGGTAAATATGTAGGGATATGGGAGTAGGGCCTGGGTGGGATTGTGGTCGGTGTAGACTCGATGGGCCCAATGGCCTCTTTCTGCACTGTAGGGTTTCTATGATAAAATATCTGGAATTA
Organism: Mustelus asterias; assembly: GCF_964213995.1. Lineage (NCBI taxonomy): Eukaryota > Metazoa > Chordata > Chondrichthyes > Carcharhiniformes > Triakidae > Mustelus > Mustelus asterias. The sequence goes on along the minus strand of NC_135821.1, from coordinate 2,007,782 downwards.
AGAATCTACTGGTGACCATTAAACCATTGTTGATTGTCGGAAAAATCCATCTGGTTCACTAGTGTCTTTCAGGGGAGGAAATCTGCCGTCCTTACCCGGTCTGGCCTACATGTGACTCCAGAGCCACAGCAATGTGCTTCATGGAATCGTAGAATCCTACAGTGCAGAAAGAAGCCATTTGGCCCATTGAGTCTGCACCGACCACAATCCCACCCACGCCCAATCCCCATAACCCCATGCATTTACCCTTGCCGGTCCCCCTGACACTAAGGAGCAATTTAGCATGGCCAATCCACCTAATGATGTGGAGATCCACATCATTCACCTAATCCACCTAACCCACACATCTTTGGACTGTGGGAGGAAACCGGAGCACCCAGAGGAAACCCACGCAGACACGGGGAGAATGCGCAAACTCCACACAGACAGTGACCCGAGCCGGGAATCGAACCCGGGTCCCTGGCACTGTGAGGCAGCAGTGCTAACCACTGTGCCAGCGTGCCGCCCATATGATTGACTCTCAATTGCCCTCCAAGAGCAACTAGGGATGGGCAATAAATGCTGGCCAGCCAGCGACGCCCATGTCCCACGAATGGATAAAATAAAAAATTCCAGACATGATGGGTGGAATTTTCCCATCACACCTCCACAGGAATCATAGCGGGCAAGACAGGATGTTGTCCTCAGGTGGGATTTTCCGGTCTTGGTTTGAGCGCGTCTGGAAAATCCCACCCTGTGGGTTAGCCATACTGTTTGAATTGTATTCATTCATGGGATGTGAGCATCGCTGGTTGGGCCAGCATGTGTTGCCCATCCCTAATTGCCCCTGGGTGGCTGGCAAGGCCATTTCAGGGGGCACATTTCTGTGGACCTAGAGTTACATGTAGGCAAATTCCCTTCCCTACAGGGCATTAGTGAACCAGATGAGTTTTTAACGATAATCACTTCATGGTTGTCCTTAGATTTTCCTTTCAATTCCAGATTTTGTCTGAATGCAAATTGAGGAAGTTTAAGAATCAACCACATTGCTGTGGCTCTGGAGTCACATGTAGGCCAGACCGGGTAAGGACGGCAGATTTCCTTCCCTAAAGGGACATTAGTGAACCAGATGGGTTTTTACAACAATTGTTGCATGGCTGTCACTGGATTTTATTTAAAATTCTAGATTTTGATTGCATTCAAGTCCGCAGAACATTACTCTGGGTCTCTGGAATACTAGACCAGTAACAATAAAATGACACTACCGCCTTCCCCTGCCAACTGAAGTGAACAGCATGCATACATTTGTGTGTGTGGTGTAAAGACTGACTGGTTTGGGATGAGTTACCTTATTGTTTCCTCTTCCATTTCCGTCTCCATTTTAATCATGGCTCATCACACTTACTCATTCTACCATGTCTTCTACAAGGCATGAATGTCTTCCTCAGTTATCTTCTCATTTTGTGTCTTGATCTGCTGAAGGTTTTGAGGTACGTTGGTGCATACAGTCCCACGAGCAAGTGAAAACCCTTTGGCACCAACTAACTGACTCTTCATGGGTGGGCCAAAAAGGTTTACTTTATTCATTTTATGAGTGTCACAAGTAGGCTGACATTAACACTTCAATGAAGTTACTGTGAAAATCCCCTAGTCGCCACACTCCGGCGCCTGTTTGGGTACACTGAGGGAGAACTTAGCACAGCCAATGCACCTAACCAGCACACCTTTCAGACTGTGGGAGGAAACTGGAGCACCCGGAGGAAACCCACGTAGACGCAGGGAGAATGTGCAGACTCCGCGTAGACAGTGATTTTTTTTTTAAATTCATTTTTACGGGATGTGGGCATTGCTGGCTGGCCAGCATTTCTTGCCCATCCCTAACTGCCCTCCATTTCAGAGGGCAGTTGAGAGTCAACCACATTGCTGTGGCCCTAGAGTCACATGTAGGCCAGAGCAGGTAAGGATTTCCTTCCCTGAAGAGATATTAATGAACCAGATGGATTTTTCCAACAATCGACAATGGTTTCATGGTCATCAGTAGATTCTTAATTTCAAATATTTTCTATTGAATTCAAATTCAACCATCAACCATGGCGGGATTCAAAGCTGGGTCCCCAGAACATTAGCTGAGTTTCTGGATTAATAGTCTAGTGATTATACCACTAGGAGAACGTGCAAACTCCACACAGGCTGTGACCCAAACTAGGAGTCGGACCCAGGTCCCTGGCACTGCGAGGCTGCAGTGCTAACCACTATGCCACCCACTAGCTGCAAGCTTTCCTGATGATTCCGGAGCAGTATTTTGAAGAAGGATGGTAGGCGGGAAAGTGGGCAGTCGGAGGGGATAGCTCTTCCCAGCATCCTGGACCAGACTCTGCACAGAGAATGACCCAAGCTGGGAATCGAACCCGGGTCCTTTGCACTGTGAGGCAGCAGTGCTAACCACTGTGCCACCATACCACCCTAGGTAGCACCATTAGGGAATTGTGACTGGAGGACATCACAGCAATGGCCAGTCATAAACTCACCTTGATGAACACTTTGCAAATGACTGAATGGGTGGTGGAAAGAAATTTTGAATGTTTTTCTTCTCTTGCCCAGAGATGCTTCAGCTTAATCGTACCTCGATACCATCTCTTCAACTCACATCAGTGATCTCTTTATGTGCTAATTATGGTTAAGGTGCGAGACATAATTTTTTTTTACAAGTGTATTGGCTTCCCATGGTAGGATAAATGTTGTATAATATTGTCACTTTGGCTGAGGGGGAGAATGACTGGATTATCTAGTATGCACCCATAGGTATCACTGAGTCACAGAAATTGACAGCATGGAAGGAGACCATTCAGCCCTTGGGTCTGTGCCAGTCAACAATTAGCTGTCCAGCTTAATCCCACTTACCACTCTGGGTCTGTAGTCCTTGTAGTTTACAGCACTTCAGACGTACTTTGTATGTATCTGGAAGGTTTCTGTCTGCACCATCTCAGGCAGTGAGCCCCACATCCCCAGCACCCTCTGGGTGAGATAAAGATCATTTTGAATTTCCTCCAAACCTCATGCTTCATAAAATCCCCACAGTGGACAAGGAGATCATTCAACCCATCGAGTCAGCACCGACCACAATCCCACTCAAGCCCTATTCCCTCAACACCACATATTTACCCTGCCAATCCCCCTGACACTAAAGGTCAATTTAGCATGGCCAATCAACCTAACCAGCACATCTTTGGACTGTGGGAGGAAACCGGAGCATCTGGAGGGAACCCATGCAGACACGGGGAGAATATGCAAGCTCCACACGGACAGTGACCCGTGGCCAGAATTGAACCCAGGACCCTGGCGCTGTGAGGCAGCAGTGCTGACCATTATGCCACTGTGCTGCTTCTTACACAAAATACATGCTCCATGGTTCTGACCCTGAAACAAGTGGAATAAGCCACTTCCTATCCTTTATATTTAATGTTGCATACTTTAACTCGGTCCCCTCTGCTTATCCGGTTTTTCCAATCTCCCATCTACTGCATAGGAAACTTTCCCAGGGATGTGTGCATATTTCTATCATTGTCTCATTTTCCTTTTAAGTCTCACCAGTGGTCGCATCGCTATTGCTTCGTTGCTAATTTTTCTGACAATGCCGTAACACTGCGGTCCAGTGGCACAGCGGTTAGCACTGTTGCCTCACAGCGCCAGGGACCCGGGTTCGATTCCCGGCTTGGGGTCACTGTCTGTGTGGAGTCTGCACATTCTCCCCTGCGTGGGTTTCCTCCGGGTGCTCCGGTTTCCTCCCACAGTCTGAAAGATGTGCTGGTTAGGGTGCATTGGCCGTGCTAAATTCTCCCTCAGTGTACCCGAACAGGCACCGGAGTGTGACGACTAGGGGATTTTCACAGTAACTTCATTGCAGTGTGAATGTAAGCCTACTTATGATTAATAAATAAATAAACTAAACTAATAAGCTAACACCCTTGAAATCTTGACCACCCATGCCGAGTATGGATCTACACTGCGATATACTGCACCATTCTTACCAAAGGAAATCAAGGGCTACAGTTTGATTAGCTGATTCAATGTGTCATTCAGTGCAATATTGTATTTGGAAGCTGGCATGTCGGTCAATTTGTTGTCGATTTCCAATGTGGGTGGACACAGAGGGAGGAAAGTAATGGCGGATAGCCACAGAAAGTGAGCAACTCACCTTTCCCATCTGACACTAGCTTATTCCAAAAGATTTAATTGAGAACCCAGGAGGGTTTCTTGCACTATCGGGTTATGAGGATAAATACATCATTACAATAATGATAATATTAATGTTGACTTGCAGGGTATGAATCTGCAAATGAATGAAGAAAAGTAGGTTGTTGTATGTTTTATAGTAAAATGTTAATAATTAAGGGGGAGGTGAGGTTGCCTGGAGGGTGTATTATTCAGGATTCTCATAGTCACACTGTGTTTAAGAGGAACCCAAGGAAGTGGGCGGTTTGGTGCAGACAGTCTGTGAACCATCCTAGGCACGTTAATGTAATGTTTACAGCAATGAGCAGTGTGTGTATTTGTGCATGAGAGACAGAAGGTGAGAGAGAGAGAGGGTGATTGCAAAGGACAGGGAAAGAAAATATATTAGATGGAAAACAATAGGAAGGAGTGCAGGAGCACAGAAAGAAATGTGGTGATTTGGAGAAAGAGAGAGAGATGGAGGGAAAGGTAAGAGAGTGAGGGAGAGATAAGGGGAAAGGGAAGAGAATGAGAGAAAGAGAGAGAAAAAAGAGAGACGCTGAGTTGGAGAGAGAAAGAGTGAAAGGAAAATAGAAGAGAGAGAAAGGTCGTGATTCGGAGTGGGAAAGGAAAGAGAGAGGGGAAGAGGGGAAGGAGATTGGAAGCGAGAGAGAGATGGATTGGAGAGAGAAAAAAGAGAAGTAGTGAGTTGGAGAGAGAAAGAGTTAAAGGAAAACAGAAGAGAGAGAGAGATCATGATTTGGAGAGGGAAAGGAGATTGGAAGCGAGACAGAGATGGTGATTGGAGAGAGAAAGAGGGAAAGGAAAGAGGAGTAAGAGATAAGGAAAAAGATAAGAGGAGAGAAAGAGAGATGGTGATTGAAGGAGAAAGAACAAAAGGAAAGAGAGAGTGTAAGAAATAAGGTGGAGGCTAAGAGAATGAGAAAAAGAGATGGTGATTGAGAGAGAAAGAACAAAAGGAAACAGAGAGAAAGAGATAAAGGGAAAAAGAAGAAAAAGAGAGAAAGAAGTGTTGGTGATTTGGAGACATAAAGAGAAAAGGAAAAGAGAAAGATGAATAGATAAGGAGAGAGAGAAGAGAACGAGAGAAAGAGAAAGAGAGAAGGGGAGATAGTGATCTGGAGACAGAAAAGGGGAAAGGGGAGAGACGAAGGAAAAGATAAAGGACAAGAGGGGACAATGAGAGAAAGAGTGAGAGAGAGAAAAAAGAGGGGGAAGAAAGGGTGAAAGTCAGAGAGAGAGAGAAAAGAGGGCCCCTCAAAATTGTAGAAAAAGATAGCTACAGGAAAAGAGAGGAAATGAGAGAGAGAGAGTGGAAAATAGCAGAGTGAGAAGTTGGCTAGAAATGAAAGAAATAGCGAGGGGAGCCTTATTCATAAAACAGGATTGAGTAAAGGGAACCCCTCCGAATGGAAATGACCAGAAATACGAAAACTGACGGGAGAAGTAAGTGAGTCAGTTGTACAGAAATGAATAGACCAGAGGAAAAAGAGCATTGACAGATTGTAGAGAAAGGGATGGTGGCCAGCAGTCAGAGGGATGGAGAGAGTCAACTAAGTGGCGAAGCAGAAAGAGTAGCAAGTGTTGAACGGGGCGAGTGAATGAGTGATACATCACACATGACAGAGGGAGAGAGAGAGAGAGAGAGAAGGAGAGAAAATACAGCCCTTGGTGAAGGAAGGAGATGGGGGGGGGGGGGGGGGGGAATAAGAGAGTGAGGGTGAGACAGACAGAGGAAACGGCGGATAAAGATACTGCCTGCACTTGAATTTCAACAGGTTTATCTGGAAAGGTCTCGCTGGTTCTCTCGCCAGTAGTAATAAGCACCATCCGTGAACTAGCTAATAACACCGAAGCTTCACTGAGTTTCTGCTTGTACCGGCTGCTATTGTTCACATCTCTGATACCAGAAAGCCCAGATGAGCTTTTATTTATTATTCTTTAAAAAAATGAATGGATCAGAAAACAAACTAAGATTTTTTAAATGTAAAACCCCGCTTTCCCGTCAACTTGTCGAATTCAGGTGAAATAGATTGCAATGGAACAGATATAGCAAATGCTGGATGCAAGAAATTGCACTGGCTTACCTGAGTATCTCTTCCTTCCGATGTCATTCTTTTGTTTTGTCCTTCTTTGACACTGCATATAAATAGCTACAAGCTTACAAGCAAATTAGTGCTTCTTATCCTTACTCTTCCCCTCCCTCTCTCTCTCTCTCTCACACACTCTCCACCCCCCCCCCCTCCCCCCCACCCCACTCCCTGTTCACTGTGTGTGAGCAGCAACTGAAAGGCTGGCTCGGAGCTGTGACACCAGCTTGCTTGCTCTACACTTTTTAAGGGACTGTTTTTTTTTATAGGCGGGCAAAAAATCCTGTTATTTTTGGTCTCTCCTTCCATTTTTGGAAATGTTAAAAATTACACAGGCTCAATTGACCGATGCGTATGGTTGCAATCATTAAATAGGCATTGGAAGGTCCCCCCCCCCCTCCCCCACCCCCCACCCCCCATTCTTGCGTTGTCCCTTGGGGGGGGGGGGGAGATCCAAGCGAATTCCTTGTCAGAATTTTAAGAATGCGCTCTGTCCATTGAGAAAACAATATTACTATGTCTCCGAATCCCTTTCTGATATTTTTTCCTTCCCCTCCCCTCTTTCATTCCTTCTTCGAGATAGTTGATCAATCTCGATTCCCTTCCAACTTTCAGAATGTTTTGCAGTTAAAGCAAGAGTTGTCCGTGGTGCTGAAATTTAATTTGTGATTTTTCTAATGAAGATGCACCGAAATAAATGCCTTTCAGCACCGCGGACAGCTCTTCCCTCCCAGTTGCAATTGTACACCGAGGTTTCCCATTGACTTGGAATATCAACGTTGCGGTATTGTAACAGCCTCGGGGTTTACAATGCGGGGGGGGGGGGGGCGGGTGGCGGGCTGATGGGGTCAGGGAAGACACCTCTCTTGTGGAAAAACATGTTTTTTTTATTTTTAAAATAAGTGAATAGATTAGCTTTGTTTTAAGCTTTTTTTTGTCTGCATGTTCTGGTGGTATGCTAAGCTAGTGGAGGAACTGAAGATTCTTCTGAGATTCTGTACCCCCCCCCCTTTTTTTAACAAAGAAACCCTTTAATTTAGCATTGGCATCAAATATCAAATTGAATCCAGAAACCCTAGTCCCACTAATGGAAAAGGAACACATGGGCGTGTGTGGTTCTTCAACCCACAAGCCAGCCAGCCAGGCTAGAGACTATACCAGGGCTAGGCTATTTCAAACTCTCACATCTACACACACTCAGACACACACACTTACACACACACTCACACACACACATGCGTACACACACACATGCATACACACACACACTCACACACATGTGCATACACACACACATACATACTTACACACACAATTACACACACACACATGTGTACACACAGACACACACGTAGACACACAGTTACACACACACTTACGCACACACACGTACTCTCTCACACATACACACTCACACATTCACATACTATCTCACTCACATTCACACACATTCTCTCTCACACACATATTCATGCATATACTGTCTCTCACACACACACACACACTCTCACATCCTCACAAACATTCTCTCACACACAATCTTTCACACTGTCTTCCACACACGCATTCTCTCTCTCTCTCACACACTCTCATACACACACATACACTCTCACACATTCTCTCTCACACACTCACTCACACATTCACACATACACATTCTCTCACACACAAATTCTCTCTCTCACACACTCACTCACACACACATTCTCTCTCACACACATTCTCTCTCACACACATACATTCTCTCTCACACACTCACTCACACATTCACACATGCACATTCTCTCTCACACACATTCTCTCTCTCTCACACTCACTCACACATTCACACACATACATTCTCTCTCACACACATACATTCCCTTTCATACACACTCACACACATTCACACGTTCTCTCTCTCTCACACACACTCATACACATTCACACACGCACGTTCTCCCTCTCTCCCTCTCTCTCTCTCATACACACACACACGCATACAGCTCAGTTTACTAGACGCTTTGATAATTAGCGATGGGCTCCCTGAAGCCAGACTCAAGTTTTGTGCCAATGACGTAACTCTGATCCTGTGGGGACTCTCTGCCCTCCCCCCCCCCTCTCTCCTCCGCCAGCCCCCCCCCCCCCCCCCCCGCCCTCCCACCACCACCTCCTCCTCCTCCTTCCCTTCTTAGAAATAAGACCTTAAAATCTTCAATGGAAAACCCTCCACTTTGTTGGTGGAGAGAGTTCCCTTTTGGCAACACACTGCCGAATTTATTATCGCCGCTATTTATAAAGCTTTGGTTGGACAAGGTTAAAACTGAGATAATTGGGAGAGAGAGAGAGAGAGGGGGGGGGGGGGGGGGGGGAGATGAATGAAAGGGAAAGGGAGGAAATGATGGATAAACATGGATAAACATGAACGTTAGGAGTCAGATAGGGAGAGGAAAAGACAAGGGTGGGAGATGGAGGGAAAAAAAGATCGGGGATATATTGTGATAAAAGTGGTTAGTTTTCATAAAGCATCGATTGCCAAAATGAGGATTAATTTAGTCCATTTGTCAGTGAAGCTGTGTGCCTTAGCAGTGACGCAAATAGCAAAAACCCTGACTACGATTTCTTATTCCAACGCCCACACAGAGAGCCTGGCCGCCCACGCACTGACCGAGAGAGAGAGAGAGAGTGAGAGCAAAAAGCAAGATTCATAAGCACATAAAAAATAATAGGGAGACACAAAGAGAGAGAAAGTGAGCAAAAAAAAAGGGAGGGGTGGGGGGGAAGCAAACAAGACTCATACAAAGAAGGTCCCACTTAAATCCTGCATAATCCACATTAACATTACAGATGAAAGATAGAGGGAGGGAGGAGAGGGAGAGAGAGAGAGAGAGAGAGAACATTAAATTAGTAAGGCTCTCAGAGAGATAGGAGAGCGGGGGGAGCCACCCACGCCCACACAGTGCAATGTCAGTCGAGAACTAGGCATAGAATCACTCAGAATATTACTCTGTGGTTTCTGTTTTAAGAAGAGATTGTACAGTGAGAATGCCTTTGCATTTTCCTTCTAAAACATTACCCGTGTTTTTTTTGTGTGTGTCTGTTTTGCCAGTTATAGGGACATCTTCTAGGCCAGTTGATGCGAGCAGTCTTGGAGTAGTGAATCAAAAGAGGAATTAATTCCTGTTTTGTTTTATTGCTTGGTCAAAGTAAAGTTGTGTGAGATGAGGGAGTGATTATTTTAAAATGTCCCAATGGTCTCCTTGTAATGAATCATCTTGACACATGCTACCCACTGCCAATGAATCTGAGCTGTTAGCATCCTTGGCAGCCAGTTCCAGTGTTTGTTTTTGGGAGGGGGCAGCGTGAGATTGGCATTCTGAGGGGCGTATGTCGAGTGTTGACCTTTATTGATCGACTGGCAACCAAGATGCTGAGGCTCTCCCGTCTCTATATTTTGGGAGTGCATTTTGGGTGGTCGGTTGTGCGGTTATGGGAGATGGGCATCACTGAACTCAGAGGTGTAACGCATTCGTACCTCATAATATGTTCTGGATTACATACCCTGTAAGTGCACGGTGGCACAGTGGTTAGCACTGCCATCTCACAACGCCAGGGACCCGGGTTCGACTCCAGCCTTGGGTCAATGTCTGTGCGGAGCCTGCTCGTTCTCTCTGTGGCCGCGTAGAGTTCCTCTGGTGTCCTCCCATAGTCGGACAGATGTGCTGGTTAGGTGCATTGGCCATGCTAAATGCTCCCTCAGTGTACCCGAACAGGCAGCGGCGGAGTGTGGCGACTAGGGGATTTTCACAGCAACTCGATTGTAGTGTTAATGCAAGCCTACTTGTGATGCTAATTAATAAATGAAGTGGGTGGCACAGTAGCACGGTGGTTAGCACTGCTGCCTCACAGCTCCAGTGACGTGGGTTCAATTCCGGCCTCGGGTGACTGTCTGTGTGGAGTTTACACATTCTATCTGTATCTGTGTGAGTTTCCTTTGGGTGCTCTGATTTCCTCCCACAGTCCATAGGTATGTGGGTTAGGTTGATTTGTCAAGCTGAATTGCTCCTTACTGTCAGGGTAAGTGCGTGGGTTTATGGGGATATAGCCTGGATCGGATTGTTGGCGGTGCAGACTCAATGGGCTGAATGGCCTCCTTCTGCACTGTAGGATTCTATGATTCTAAAAGAACACAAGGAGGTCTTGTGAGTAGTGTCCCTGCCTCTAAGCCAGAAGCTCCGGGTTCGAGCCCCGCCCAAGGACTTGGTGGCCAAGGAAGGAGCGTTCATAACGCGGCCAAATGGGCTGAGTGTCACCCTGCAGAATCCTTCCAAACACTCCAACGGCTGGCAGTAAGAGCGGGAGAGACTCCTGGTCAGCCACGCTTGGTGTGGAGTGGCACCCCTCAAGTTATAAGCCCCTGGTGACAGATTAGTGACCTGTTCCGGGAATTACCAGATATGGAAACAGATGAAGGTTTGTACCACTAGGTGCGGGAAGAGAATATGGGCGGCACGGTGGCACAGTGGTGAGCACTGCTGCCTCACAGCGCCAGGGACTTGGGTTCAATTCCCAGCTTGGGTCACTGTCTGTGCGGAGTTTGCACGGTTCTCCCCGTGTCTGCGTGGGTTTCCTCCGGGTGCTCCAGTTTCCTCCCACAGTCTGAAAGACGTGCTGGTTAGGGTTCATTGACCCGAACAGGCGCCCGAGTGTGCCAACGACGGGAATTTTCACAGTAGCTTCATTGCAATGTTAATGTAAGCCTTACTTGTGATTAATAAATAAACTTTACTTTACTTTTACTTTACTTTAATTGGAGAAGAACACGAGGAGATTGAGTTTTGAAGAAGAGTAACAGTGAACTCGAAACGTAAACGCTGTTCCTCTCTCCACAGATGCTGCTGGACCTGTTGAGCTTTCTTCAGAGTACTCTCAAAAAGTGAGTTCCTCTGATTGCCGCATGTTGATGTTGTGGTTACAATTAAAACATCCTCTCTTGCTGTTGGGTTTCCCACAGTAAGAAGCTTCCCCACCAGCCCTTACGTCGCCATCGCAGATTGGAAACAAAGGAAGCCTTCCTGTATGAATGCAAAGCAATGAGAAACACGCTCAATAACCAAGCTTCCTTTGTTATCCAACATCCAGCATGTTTCTCTCCAGAGATGTACCCAATTACCTTTTGAACATGTCCAGACTGTTCATAGACTGTTCATCTGAGAGGTACGGGCAGCACCGTGATTAGCACTGCTGCCTCACAGCGTGAGGGACCTGGGTTCGATTCTGGCCTTAGGTGATTGTCTGTGTGGAGTTTGAACATTCTCCCCTGTGTCTGTGTGGGTTTCCTCCGGGTACTCCGGTTTCCTCCCATGGTCCGAGAGACGTGCTGGTTAGGTGTATTGGCTAAATTCTCCCTCAATGTACCCGAACAGGCGCCGGAGTGTGGCAACGAGGGAATTTTCACAGTAACGTCATTGCACTGTTCATGTAAGCCTACTTGTGACACTAGTAAATAAACTTAGTTTAAAATGTTGAGCAGACAAGAAAAGGAGTGTGCCTCACTGGAGGCCACTAGGAATCCACCAGGGTTCACTGGGCTCTCTCCCTCTGCAGGTACAATTCTTGCGGAGGTGGAAAGTAGCTTTCCATTGACCAATTAAGTGACTCGATCGGGCACATCATTGTTGGGCAATCTGCCAACTTTGCCGCGATTGGGCTTTGATGAGGCTGTGCAGTTTTAGTATCCTTATCTGAGGCAGGATGTCCTTGCCATAGAGGGAGTACAATGAAAGTTTACCAGGCTGATTCCTGGGATGGCGGGTCTGTCATATGAGGACAGACTAAATCGGTTAGGATTATATTCACTGGAGTTTAGAAAAGTGAGATGGGATCTCATAGAAATTTATAAAATTCTAACAAGGTTAGATTATAGAATCTAGAAGCAGGAGGAGGCCATTCGGCCCTTCGAGCCTGCTCCGCCATTCATTTTGATCATGGCTGATCATCAAATTCAATATCCTGATCCCCCTCTCCCCCCCCCCATATCCCTTGATCCCTTTAGCCCCAAGAGCTATATCTAATTTCTTCTTGAAATCACACAATGTTTTGGCCTCAACTACTTTCTGTGGGAGTGAATTCCACACATTCACCACTCTCTGGGTGAAGAAATTTCTCCTCACCTTAGTCCTAAAAGTTTTACCCCTTATCCTCAAACTATGACCCCTGGTTCTGGATTCCCCCCCACCATCGGGAACATTCTTTCTGAGTCTACCCTGTCTAATCCTGGTCATCATATTATATAAAAGGAGGTAGAGGGGCTGGAGAGGGTGCAGAGAGGATTTACAAGACTGAGGCCAGAAATGTGTGTGTTTACACATCAGGAAAGGATCGAAAAGCTGGGTTTCTTCTCTCTTTGGAAAAGCAGGCCGAGCGGTTACCAAATGGGGGGTTGAAATGATGAACGGTTTCACTGGAGCGGATGCAGAGAGAATGTTAACTCTTGATTTGATTTGATTTGATTTATTATTGTCACATGTGTTGGGATACAGTGAAAAGCATTGTTCCTTGCGCGCTATACAGATAAAACATATTGTTCATACCGAGTACATAGGGGAGAAGCGAAGGAGAGAGTGCAGAATGTAGTGTTACAGTCATAGCTAGGGTGTAGAGAAATCAGCTTAATGCGGGGTAGGTCCATTCAAAAGTCTGATGGCAGCAGGGAAGAAACTGTTCTTGAATCGGTTGGTACGTAACCTCAGGCTTTTGTATCTTTTTCCCAATGGTAGAAGATGGAACTGAGTATGTCTGTGGTATGTGGGGTCTTTGATTCTGCTTTTCCGAGGCAGCGGGAAGTGTAGACGGAGTCAGTGGATGGGAGGCTGGTTTGCGTGATGGACTGGGCTGTAAACCTCAATGACTCTAAGACCTCAACCGTATGGAGAGAAAAATCACCAATGGAATTTGAACTAAAATGTTCCGTCTGGACACCTCTATCTTTTGTGTTTTTTTCACAATACTTCATTGTTTCTTGTGGTCTTGGTTAGAGCAGGAGCCATACCAATCGGTGATACTTCCAGAAAGGATGCTTTCTATAGTGTATCTGTAAAAATTGGTGAGAAGTTGGTGAGATTGAAGGGCAAGATGGGGGAGATGGTGGCCTACTGGAAATACTGGCATAGTGGGTTTGATTCCCGGCTTGGAGCACTGACTGTGCAGAGTGTGCACTTTCTCCCCGTTTCTGCGTGGGTTTCCTCCGGGTCCTCCGGTTTCCTCCCACAGTCTGAAAGACGTGCTGGTTGGGGTGCATTGGCCGTACTAAATTCTCCCTCAGTGTACCCAAACAGGGGATTTTCACAGTAACTTCATTGCAGTGTCAATGTAAGCCTACTTGTGACTGGCAAATAAACTTTAAAACTTTAAACTTTTTAAATATCACTGCACTGAGCTAGGAATATGCTCTGGGGGCATGGGAAAAACGGAGTCAATGGATGGGGTGGGGCCCATGATTTGAGGCCATCGATACAAGATAATTATCAAGAAATCCAATCGGGAATTCAGAAGAAAGCTCTTTAGCCAGGGAGTGGTGAGAATGAGGAACCCGTGACCATCGGGTGTGATTGAAGTGGAGAGTATTGATATACCGAAGGCGATACAAAACAAGCGTATGACGGAAAAGGGATAGAGGATTACGATGGTAGGTTTGAAAATGGAAAGATAGGAGGAACCTCAAGCACTGAGAGGAAATCCAGAAAAAACACAAAAGATAAAGGTGTCCAGACGGAACATTTTAGTTCAAATTCCATTGGTGATTTTTCTCTCCATACAGTTGAGGTCTTCGAGTCATTGAGGTTTACAGCTTGGAAACAGGCCCTTTGGCCCAACTTGTCCATGCTGCCCCTTTTTTTAAACCACTAAGCTAGTCCCAATTGCCCGCATTTGGCCCATATCCCTCTATACCCACCTTACCCATCTAGCTGTATCTCCTAATATCTCTCCCCTCTCACCTTAAACCTATGCCCTCTGGTTTTAGGCTCCCCTACCTTTGGGAAAAGATATTGACCATCTAGCTGATCTATGCCGCTCATTATTTTATAGACCTCTATAAGATCACCCCTCAGCCTCCTACGCTCCAGAGAAAAAAGCCCCAGTCTATCCAGCCTCTCCTTATACCTCAAACTTGTGAGCAAAATGGTCTCTGATCCATTTCCACAGTGTGCGGGTTTGTGGACATTTCTTTGAACCTGTGTTTGTGTTGGAAACCAAGCTAACAAAATTATTGTCTTGTCCAGTTACATTTCCCACCCTGGCTACTTTGCTGTGCTCCATCCTCTTTGTTCCCAGAGCCAGACTACAATGCTCAACTTACTCCTCGGACCATCTCGAGCTTGCTCCTAAATCCTTCTGATCCGTAGATGGATGTCCAGGGGACCCGGGTTCGAATCCCGCCACTGGTGGAATTAGATTTCAATAAAAAATATCCGGAATTAAGATTCTACTGATGACCCATCAGGTTCACTAATGTTCACTAATGTCCCTTTAGGGAAGGAAATCTGCCATTTTTACCCAGTCTGGCCTACATGTGACTCCAGAGCCACAGCAATGTGGTTGACTCTCAACTGCCCTCCAAGGGCGACTAGGGATGGGTAATAACTGCTGGCCCAGCTAGCATGTCCCACAAATGAATTTTTAAAAATAATTTTTCTTTCTGACTTTACATTTGGAAGCACCATATTTTGATCTGTTATTTTTCCACCACCTCAGATGTTTTGTCCAACTCTTCCAATTTTTCCAGAGGTGTCTCTTTCAGCCCTTCCTAATCTAGTAACATCCATGCAGTTGAGTTTCTGAATCTAGGTAAATTATGAAATAACAGCAGTTTTTTCCACCGCTCCCACCTCAGGCCCCACTCTGCACCAACATGTCTTATCAGTAACAATTGCTTCCTACCCTTTTGCCACTTCCTTATCCATTCTGAGGTGTTGCCCTCAATTACAAGCAGCTCTGGCTTCATAGAAACCCTACAGTGCAGAAGGAGGCCACTCGGTCGATCGAGTCTGCACCGTCAACAATCCCACCCTAACCCTGTAACCAGACATATTTACCCCGCTAATCACTCTAACCTACACATCCCGGCACACTAAGGGGAAATTTAGCATGGCTAATGCACCTAACCCACACATCTTTGGACTGTGAGAGGGAACCGGAGCACCCGGAGGAAACCCACGCAGACACGAGGAGAAACACATAAACTCCACACAGAAGGTGACCCAAGTCGGGAATTGAACCCAGGTCCCTGGAGCTGTGAGGCAGCAGTGCTAACCACTGAGTGACCATGCCGCCCTGAATTAATTTAAACCTGACTTGAATTAATATCTTTTCATGTGGGACTTTGCCAAAAGTGGAGATGGTGGTGTAGTTGTGATGTCTTAGAATCTTAGAAACCCTACAGCACAGAAAGAGGCCATTCGGCCCATCGAGTCTGCACCGACCACAATCCCACCCAGGCCCTACCCCCATATCCCTACATATTTTACCCACTAATCCCTCTGACCTACGCATCCCAGGACACTAAGGGCAATTTTAGCATGGCCAATCAACCTAACCTGCACATCTTTGGACTGTGGGAGGAAACCGGAGCACCCGGAGGAAACCCACGCAGACACGAGGAGAATGCCACTGGACTTGTAATCCAGAGAACGCAGGTTAATATGAACATAGGAAATAGGAGCAGGAGTAGGCCATTCAGCCCTTTGAGCCTGCTCTGCCATTCAACACAATCATGGCTGGCTGATCTGTTTGTGTTGAGTTCCACATTCCCATCTACCCTGATAACCTTTGATCCCTATTGCCTAACAAGAATCTATCGACCTCCACCTTAAAAATATCCAGTGACCCCACCTCCACCACCTTCTGAGACAATGGGATGAATTTTCCCGTTCTGCCCGACATGGGAATTGGAGCGGGTGAGGTGCGGACCATGGAAACATCTGTCGACCAGTATTTCCCGGTTTCAGGGCAAGTGCAGATGGAAAATTCCACTCAGTGAGTTCCAAAGTCGCACCAAGCTCTGAGAGAAATAAATTCTCCTCATCTCTGTCCTAAAAGGGTGTCTCCTCATTTTAAAACAGTGCCCCCCCAGTTCTGGACTCAACAACATCCTTTCCAATGTCCCCCTGGCCGAGACCGTTCAGGATCTTATAAAATTCAATCAGGTGCACCCCCCGCCCCCCCCCCACCCCCCCCTCACCCCCCCGCGCCCCCACCCCCCACCCGTCACTCTTCTACACTCCAGTGGAACAATCCCAGTCTGTCCAATCCTTCCGCATAAGACAACTCACTCATTGCCGGTATCAATCTAGTAAACCTTCCCTGAATGTGTTGGGGATGTGGGTTCAAATCCCACCAACTGCCAAGGTGGAATTTAAATCCAATTAATAATTTTGAATGGAAAAGCTAATCTCAAGAATGTCTGCACATTCTCCTTGTGTCCGCGTGGGTTTCCTCCGGGTGCACCGGTTCCCTCCCACACTCCCTCCAGCTAGGTCGGAGTTCAAAGGGCAACTTCAAGACTGACATTTTCAATCATCAATACCAATGGACAAAATTGGCAAAATTGGCATGATAAAAATTGGCAAGTCATGTTGCAGCTTTATAGAACCTTAGTTCGGCCTCATTTGGAATATAGTGTTCAATTCTGGTCGCCACGCGACCAGAAGGATGTGGAGGCTTTGGAGAGGGTACAGAAAGGATTTACCAGGATGTTGCCTGGTATGGAGGGCACTAGCTATGAGGAGAGGTTGGAGAAATTTAGTTTGTTCTCACTAGAACGATGGAGGTTGAGGGGCGACCTGATAGAAGTCTACAAGATTATGAGGGGCATGGACAGAGTGGATAGTCAGAAGCTTTTTCCCAGGGTGGAAGAGTCAATTACTAGGGGGCATAGGTTTAAGGCACGAAGGGCAAGGTTTAAAGGAGATGTATGAGGCAAGTTTTTTACACAGAAGGTGGTGGGTACCTGGAACTCGCTGTCGGGGGAGGAAGTGGAAGCAGATACGATTATGACTTTTAAGGGACGTCTGGACAAATACATGAATAGGATAGGAATAGAGGGATATGGTCCCAGGAAGGGCAGCATGGTTGGTGCAGGTTTGGAGGGCCGAAGGGCCTGTTCCTGTGCTGTAATTTTCTTTGTTCTTTCTGAAGACATTTGTCTTTTTTTGGGGGCTTGCATTCTTTCCCGACCTCAAGACATTGGAAACAGCCAAAGGAGTGGTTTTTGAAATGTGGTCTCAATTCTAATGTGAGCAACACAGAACAAATGTGCACAGCAAGACCCCATAAACAGCAACGTGACAATAACCAGATCTGTTCCTTTTGTGGTGCTGGTTGAGGGGAGAAATAATGATTCGGACACCAGCAGATAACTCACCCAAATTCTTCTTCCAAATCATGCTTTAGGGTTGGTTGAGCAGGCTTTAGCACCACTGACAGTGTGGCACTCCCTCAGTCCTGGCACTGGAGTTACGCATGACCTAAAAATTGAAAGACAATCATGTTCAACACTGAATTACAGATTATCCGATGAATAATGTTCGAACCAAACCACACTGTAACGTTTCTTCTTAATTCATTCACTGGATGCGGGTGTTGCTGGTTTGGCCAATATTGCCTCATTGACCCCTTGAGAAAGTGAGTTGTCTTCTTGAACTGCTGCGGTCCATAAAACCATGTGATATAGGAGCAGAATTAGGCCAATCGGCCCATCGAGTCTGCTCCACCATTCGATCATGCCTGAGGTAGGATGCCTCACATCCTTTCTGAAGTATCTGGATGAGCACTTGGCACATCATAACATTCAGGGTTATGGGCCAAGTGCTGGCAAATGGGAGTAGGTGGGAGTTCAGGTGTTTCTAATGTGTCGGTGCAGACTCGATGGGCCAAAGGGCCTTTTCTGAGCTGAATGATTCAATGATTCTATATGTTTCTCAACCCCATTCTCACGCCTTTTCCTTCTAATCTTTGATCCCCTTACTAACCAAGAACCTATCTATCTGCGTCTTAAATACACTCAATGACCTGGCCTCCTCTGTGACAATGAATTCCGCACATTCACCACCCTCTGGCTGGAGACATTTCTCCTTAATTTGGTTCTAAAGGGTTGTCCCTTTATTCTGAGGTTGTGCCCTCGCATCCTAGTCTCTCCCACTAGTGGAAACATCTTCCCCACGTCCATGCTATCCAGGCCTCTCAGTTTTCTGTAAGTTCCAATGAGATCCCCCTCATCCTTCTAAACTCCATTGAGCACAGACTCAGAGTCCTCAAACGCTCCTCATACATCAAGCGTTTAATCCCCGGGATCATTCTGGACCCTCTCCAAGGCCAGCACATCCTTCCTTAGGTAAGGGGCTGAAAATTGCTCGCAATACTCCAAATGTGGTCTGACCAAAGCCTTATAAAGCCTCAGCAGGACATCCCTGCTTTTGTATTCTAGATCTCTTGAATGGAATGCTAACACTGCATTTGCTTTCCTAACGAGCAACTCAACCTGCAAGTTACCCCTAAGAGAATCCTGAACCAGGACTCCCAAGTCCCTTTGTATTTCCGATTTCTGAATTCTTTCCCTATTTAAAGTCCATGTGGTGTCGATACAACCACAGTGCTGTTAGGGAGGGAGATCCAGAATTTTGATCCAGCGACAGTGAAGGAACAATGATCATGGTTGCAAGTTAGGGTGGTGTGTGATTTGAGAGGGAGCTTGCTGCCCTTGTCCTTCCAGGTGGTAGAGGGTGCAGCTTTGGAAAGTGCTGTTACATGGAAACTACATGGAAACATAAATAGGAAATAGAAGCAGGAATAGGCCATCCGGCCCTTTGAGCTATTCCGCCATTCATTATGATCATGGCTGATCATCAAATTCGATATCCTGATCCCGCCTTCCCCCCATATCCCTTGATCCCTTTAGCCCCAAGAGCTATATCTAATTACTTCTTGAAATCACACAACATTTTGGCCTCAACTACTTTCTGCGGTAGTGAATTCCACACATTCACCGCCCTCTGAGTGAAAATATTTCTCCTCACCTCAGTCCTAAGAGGCCTTTATCCTCAAACTGTGACCCCTAGTTCTGGGCTCCCCCACCATTGGAGACATTCATGGAATCATAAAAACCCTACAGTGCAGAAGGAGGCTATTTGGCCCATCGAGTCTGCACCGACAACAATCCCACCCAGACCCTATTCCTGTAACCCCACATATCTACCCCGCTAATCCCTCTGACCTATGCATCCCGGGACACTAAGGGGCAATTTAGCATGGCCAATCAACCTAACCCACCTATCTTTGGACTGTGGGAGGAAACCGGAGCACCCGGAGGAAACCCACGCAGACACAGGGAGAACGTGCAAACGCCATACAGACAGTGATCCAAGCTGGGAATTGAACCCAGATCCCTGAAGCTGTAAGGCAGCAGTGCTAACCACTGTGTCACCGTACTGCCCAGATTCTTTGTGAATCTACTCTGTCTAATCCTGTTAGAATCGTATAAGTTTTTATGAGATTCCTTCTCACTCTTCTAAACTCCAGTGATTATAATCCTAACTGGCTTAATCTCTCCTCATATGACAGACCCATCATCTCAGGAATCAGCCTGGTAAACCTTTGCTGTACTCCCTCCTTAGCAAGGACATCTTCCTCAGACAAGGACACCAAAACTGCCCCAAATACTTCAAGTGTGGACTGACCAATGCCCTATATAATTGCAGTAAAACATCCCTACTCCTATAGTCAAATCCTCTCGCTATGAAGGCCAACATACTATTTGCCTTCTTTATTGCCTGCTGTACCTGCGTGCTTATTTTCAGCGACTGATGCACCCATTCAAATAATAATCTGCCTTCCTACTTTTATTACTGAAGTGGGTACCTTCACATTTATCCGCATTATACTGCATCTGCCATGCAAAGGCTCACACACTCAACTTGTCCAAATCATACTGAAGCATCTCTGCATCCTCCTCACAGCTCACCCTCCCACCCAACTTTGTATCATCTGCAAATGTGGAGATAATACATTTAGTTCCCTTGTCCAAATTATTAATATATAATGTGAACATTTGGGTCCCTAGTACAGATCCCTGCAGAAAGCCGCTAGTCACTGACTGCCGATCAGAAAAAGACCCATTTATGCCAACTCTTTGCTTCCTATATGCCAACCAGCTTTCAATTTGATTTGATTTATTATTGTCACATGATTTAGCCTACAGTGAAAAGTGATGTTTCTTGCGCGCTATACAGGCAAAACATACCGTTCATAGAGAAGGAAAGGAGAGGGTGCAGAATGCAGTGTTACAGTCATAGCTAGGGTGTAGCGAAAGATCAACTTAATGCAGGGTAGGTCCATTCAAAAGTCTGATGGCAGCAGCAAAGAAGCTGTTCTTGTGTCGGTTGGTACGTGACCTCAGACTTTTGTATCTTTTTCCTGATGGAAGAAGGTGGAAGAGAGTGTGTCCGGGGTGCGTGGGGTCCTTAATTATGCTGGCTGCTTTGCCGAGGCAGTGAGAAGTGTAGATTTTATGGTGCATCTGTATAAGTTGGTGAGAGTTGTAGCTGACGTGCCAAATTTCCTTACTCTTCTGAGAAAGTAGAGGCATTGGTGGGCTTTCGTAACTATAGTGTCGGCATGGGGGGACCAGGACAGGTTGTTGGTGATCTGGATACCTAAAAACTTGAAGCTCTCGACACTTTCTACTTCGTCCTTGTTGATGTAGACAGGGGCATGTTCTCCTTTACGCTTCCTGAAGTCAATGACAATCTCCTTCGTTTTGTTGACATTGAGGGAGAGATTATTGTTGCCGCACCAGTTCACCAGATTCTCTATTTCATTCCTGTACTCTGTCCCATCATTGTTTGAGATCCGACCCACTACGGTGGTGTCACCAGCAAACTTGAAAATCGAGTTGGAGGGGAATTTGTCCACACAGTCATAGGTGTATAAGGAGTATAGTAGGGGGCTGAGAACACAGCTTTGTGGGGCACCGGTGTTGAGGATGATCGTGGAGGAGGTGTTGTTGCCTATCCTTACTGATTGCGGTCTGTGGGTTTGGAAGTTCAGGATCCAGTCGCAGAGGGAGGAGCCGAGGCCCAGGCCACGGAGTTTGGAAATGAGTTTCTGTCTATCTCAAGTCTGTCTATCTGATTACCCGCAATCCCATGTGCTTTAACTTTGCAGAGTAATCTGCTATGCGAGACCTTGTCGAAAGCCTTCTGAAAGTTTAAATAAACCACGTCAGTTTGTAAACCTCGTCTGAACCGTCTCCTGCACATTTACATTCTTTCTTCAATAAGGGGAACAAAACTGCTCACAGTCTTCCAAATGTGGTCTCCCCGATGCCCTGCATGACTGAAGCATAACATCCTCACTTTTATGTTCAATTCCTCTCATAAGAACAATGTGGAGATGCCGGCATTGAACTGGGTTGGGCACAGTAAGAGGTCACACAACACCAGGTTCTCTCCAGTGTATGTCTGCAGGAAACACACTCACACACACACACTCACACTCATACACACACTCACAAACACACACTCACACTCACACACACACTCACACACACTCATACACACAAACACACACACTCACTCACTCACACACACTCACACACACTCATACTCACACGCACTCACACGCACACACACACTCACACACTCATACACACAAACACACACACACTCACACACACACACACTCACACACACTCATACACACAAACACACACACTCACTCACTCACACACACTCACACACACTCATACTCACACGCACTCACACGCACACACACACACTCACACACACACTCACACACACACACTCACACACACTCACACGCTCACTCACAGACACACTCACTCACACATTCACACACTCACTCACATACAAACACACACTCATACACACACACTCACACACATGCACACACATTCACACATACACTCACAAACACACATACACACACACACACATACTCAAACACTCGCACACACACACACACACGCATGCACACACTCACACACACACAGACACGCACACGCACAGACACTCACATACTCACGCGCACACACACACAAACACTCACACACTCACATGGACCCGTACAGAACAGGGAGGAATTGTAGTTTTCTACATAAGACACAGGAGCAGCATTAGACCCTTTGGCCCATCGAGCCCACTCTGTCAGTCAATATGGCTGGTATGATCAGAGCTGCAGCTACGCTTACCTTCCTGTCCCCCACAACTCTATATCCCCTTGTCGATCAAACATCGGTCTGTATCAATTCTCGATATACTGCAAGTATCTGCGACTTAAATCTGCAATGAATAATATTTTCCAAGTTGATTTAATCCGTTTCATTCCAAAAGTGAGAATAAAAGCCACCACACATACTAACATATATACACAAACACACACACACATACACAAAGACACAGACAGATACACACACACATACATAATACACACATGCATACAAACATGCACACACATAAACACATGTATATACAAAGACACACACATACACGCATACATACACACATACACAAAATGCACACATGCATACAAACATATACATACATACATGCATACATAAATACACACATAAACACACACATACACACATGTACGCACAAACACATACGGCACGGTGGCACAGTGGTTAGCACTGCTGCCTCACAGTGCCAGGGACCCGGGTTCGATTCCCGGCTTGGGTCACTGTCTGCGTGGAGTCTGCACATTCTTCCTGTGTCTGCGTGGGTTTCCTCCGGGTGCTCCGGTTTCCCCCCACAGTCCAAAGGTGTGCAGGTTAGGTGAATTTGTCATGCTAAATTCTCCCTCGGTGTACCCGAGCAGGCACCGGAGTGTGGCGACTGGGGGATTTTCACAGTAACTTCATTGCAGTGTGAATGTAAGTCTACTTGCGACTAATAAATATACTTTTAACATACATACAAATATACACGTGCATACATGCATTCACAAACACACACACATATACCCATGCATACATGCACAAAGACACACACAAATACATGCAAACATACACACACATATACAGGCATACATGCACACAGACACACATGCATGCATATGCACTCAGACACATATGCACACTTACACACACAAATGTCCACATACATTCATATATACACACACACACACAAATATGCATATATTCACACCCATCATACATCCGCACCTACACACCCACACATATACACATATATTGACATACACACATACACCCACACATACACGCACATTCATACACACGCCTATTTCTACGCAAAGAGAAGGGAGGAAAAAACAACAAAATAAGCCAATTTTATATCGTCTTAATGACATTACCCTCAATGCAATAACACTGATATGGTGTAAGATTTCCCCATCGTTAATAAATACAATTTATTGACAATTTGTGCATTTTTCTGGTGTGATTTCGCTTGTCCGTTTTCCCCTCGACTTCTAAGATAGTTGAAATGATAAGGATTAGTTTCCCCAGTAATTAATTTCCCCCTTCGAATTGTTTGGGTATTCTGAACACAGTGCCCCCCGAATTTACAGTTCTGTGCGCGCTTTAAAACAGGAGATTTATTCGTGCGTCTGGGAATCCCAGAAACATCCGCATATCGCGCGGGTCCATTGAAAATAAATCCTTCTTGCACAGAAGGCTTGGAGCTTACAACACAAGGGGTCGCCAGCGAACACCTCCCCCACCCACCCACTCACCCACCCGCTCCCCCTCCCTCTGCAAGGCTTCATTGAGAGAATGAGAGGCTGTTTTTCTCACTGAAGACTCAGTCTCATTCATAGAGATTGAGGGTCATTCAAAAAAAAAATATCCGAGATTATTCATCCCATTCAACCTGGAATGTTTCGTACGTAAAAGAAAAAGGTTGTCTGTCCCTTTTAGACTGTATTTAACCGCGGCTTCTTAATTATCACCCTGTTTTAAATTCACAATTAACATTATTACAACGGCAGTGATTTTGAACACTGGCTTCTCAGGAGGTTCCCTGACACTTTCTCCTCCAAACCCCTCTTTTTAAAGCCCTCCCTCCCAACACTCACTAATGATCCCAAAATTCTTCCATCGCTCCACATTTTATCAGTCCCAGTTATGAATTTCTCCCCCAATAGCCGGCGGGAGTGCTGAAATGTAAAAACATGTTGGAGCTATCCGAGAGCTGTGGTGCTGAAAGCTGTCTGGGACTGTTTGCTGCCGCAGCTTACTGTGTCTCCCCGAATGTCTTTGTCCCTCTCTCTCTCTCCTGTGTGTCTGCTTTGTGTGTGTGTCTGTTGTGTGTGTGTCTTTCTCTGTATGTGTCTGTGTGCCTTTCTGTCTGCGTCTGTTGTGTGTGTGTGCTTTTCTGTGTGTGTATTTTTCTGTGTCTTTCTATGTGTATGTCTGTGTGTGTTTTTCTATGTATGTGTATTTCTGTGTGTGTGAACCTTTCTGTCTGTGTGTGTGTGTGATTTTCTGTGTGTCTATATCTTCCTGTATTTGTGCGTGTCTTTCTGTTCATATGTGCCTGTTTCTGTCTGTGTATTTTTCTGTGTGTGTGTGTCCTCTGTGTGTGTGTCTTTCTGCTCATGTGTGAGTGTTTCTGTCTGTGCGTTTTTCTGTCTATGTGTTTTTCTGTGTGTGTATGTCTGTGTGTGTGAGTCTTACCGTGTGCATGTGTGTGTGTGTGTGTCTAAATCTTTTCACATTTTTCTCTCTCTGGCTCTGGGTGCCCCTTTTGTGTCTGTATGTGTCTGTGTGTGTTTCCCCTATGTGTGTGGGTGTGCGGGGTGGAGGGGAGGGGCGTTCTTTCTCGTTTTGCGTGTTCCTCCTGTGTGTGTGTGGGGGGGGGGGGGTCTGTCTGTCTCTATCTCTCCAGATATGTGTGTGCATGTTTGTCTGTGTGTTTGTGTGTGTATATGCTTCCCTGTGTGCGTATCTCTCCGTGTGTTTGTGTCTAAGTGTGTTTTTCTCTCCCCCACTCTGGGTGTTCCTGGTGTCTGTGTGCATATGCCTGTACATGTACTTGCTCCGTGTGCGTGAATATTTCTCTTTCTGTGTCTCCCCCTCTCTTAATACGCATACTACTACACTGTGAGCATACGTAGCTTTAAAACGCTTATTTCTATATAAGGAAAGTAGACTTTGCAATGGTGCAATGGGAAATTCCATATCCCTGCTTACACACACACTCCAAGAAGGCGGATAACAGTGCAGGGAAAACCCGTCTCAAGCGGTTTGCAATCTCTTTACCCTCCACCAATATCTATACTCACAAAGCAACTCTCTGCACACGATTGCCTTCACTGGATAGGGTGCTCTCTCTCTCTCTCGCTCTCTTAGGGGGCTTTTTCTCTGTTGCAAATCACACATTTTCTCAACCACGACTCTTAAGTTGACGCTTTGGCAAATATCAGGGTGGGGCTAATGAATAAATCTGAACGGATTTGAGTGAAATCCAGGAGCATCCGTGTCCAATCGCCTCTTCTGGGGCTAGGGTGGGGAGTTCGTCAAACGCTGTCTTGTCTATCCTGTTGTAATGCTTGTTGCAAAGGACGGGTGGTGGCCTCAGCCCAGCCAGCTTGGTGTTCTGTGTAATACCCCTTCATTCAAATTTGGGTTGAACCCCTTTGCAAACTGAAGGCGACTAAATTCCAATATCGCGTTGCTAAAAAGTTTATTTATTAGTCACAAGTAAGGCTTACATTAACAGTGCAACGAAGTTACTGTGAAATTCCCCAAGTCGCCACACTCCGGCACCTGTTTGGGTCAATGCGCCCTAACCAGCACGTCTTTCAGACTGTGGGAGGAAACCTGGAGCACTCGGAGGAAACCCACAGTCATGGGCGAGAACGTGCAAACTCCACACAGACAGTGACTCAAGCTGGGAATCAAACCCGCGTCCCTGGTGCTGTGAGGCAGCAGTGCTAACCACTGTGCCATCCATAGAACCATAGAACCATAGAAAATTACAGCTCAGAAACAGGCCTTTGGCCCTTCTTTTCTGTGCCGAACCATTTTTTGCCTAGTCCCACTGACCTGCACTTGGACCATATCCCTCCACACCCCTCTCATCCATGAACGCGTCCAAGTTTTGCTAACCATCGTGCTGCCCCACCTCCTCCCTGAAAGAACAAAGGTCTATTGGCATCTACTCCAATTCACTAATGACACTAATATCTTTTTCGTTAATATCGATATGCTCTTATACATACAAGACCTACACCAGCCCCATGATATACTCCAATGGGGAGAATAATAGGGCTGCACGGTGGTTAGCACCACTGCCTCACAGCACCAGGGGCCTGGGTTCGATTCCCAGCTTGGGTCACTGTCTGTGTGGAGTTTGCACATTCTCCCTGTGTCTGCGTGGGTTTCCTCCGGGTGCTCCGGTTTCCTCTCACAGTCTGAAAGACGTGCTGGTTAGATGCATTGACCATGCTAAATTCTCCCTCAGTGTATCCGAACAGGCGCCAGAGTGTGGTGACTAGGGGATTTTCACAGTAACTTCATTGCATTGTTAATGTAAGCTGACTTGCGACACTAATAAATAAAAACGGGATGATATCAGCCCTTCAAACTCCCTGATAATCCTATTTTCCCGAAATGATGAGGATCTGAGGTTAGAATGACTATAAATATATATTTATTACAGATTGATAGATGAAGCACAGACCAGAAATAAACAAGTATTTTTAAAGTTTAATCTATTCATTATTGTCACAAGTAGGCTTGCATTAGCATTGCAGTGAAGTTACTGTGAAATTCCCTTCGTTGTCACACTCCTGTACCTGTTTGGGTCAATGCACTTAACCAACATGTCTTTTGGACTGTGGGAGGAAACCGGAGCATCCAGAGGAAACCCACACAGACACAGGAAAAACGTTCAGACTTCACACACACTGTGATCCAAGCTGGGAATTGAACCCGGGTCCCTGGCATTGTGAGGAAGCAGTGCTAACCACCATGCCACCGTGCTGCCCCAGCAATAGTGGCACAGTGGCACAGTGGTTAACACTGCTGCCTCACAGCGCCAAGGACCTGCGATCAATTCCCGGTTTGGGTCACTGTGCAGAGTCTGTATGTTCTCCCCGTGTCTGCGTGGGTTTCCTCCGGGTGCTCCGGTTTCCTCCAACAGTCCTAAGATGCGCGGATTAGGTTGATGGGCCATGCTAAGTTGACCCTAGTGGCAGGGGGATTAGAAGGGTAAACATGTGGGGAATAGGGGCTGGGTGGGATTGTGGTCGGTACAGACTTGATGGGCTGAATGGCCTCCTTCTGCACTGTAGGGGTTCTCTGATTCTAAAATGTATTCATCCCTTCAAAATCTCTGATAATCCAACTTTTCCTGAAATGATAAGTGTCTGAGGTTAGAATGACTATATATATATATTTATTAATAGATTGGTAGGTGAAGCACAGACTAAAAATGAACCACTATTTTTTAATGTGACTCCCAAATATTTATACCAGCTACATTCTCATCAATGCCCCTTCTTACTCTCCCCCCAGAGGAAAAAAATGTCTTGAATGGAAATGGTTTGTGACATACACGGAGCTGGCAGAACACAATAGCCTCTCCTTAATCCCTACTTTACTTCGCTCCATCTACAACAAGAAAGCCCCTGTTTGCATTTGTTGCTACTGACATTTGAGACACCAACGCAACATTCAAGAAAGAAGCTGTGGAAGGGGTGAGCTGTACGTTCACGCGTGAGATTTTAACTCCTGCACTCACACAATCATTGCAACAGCGACGGGAGAAACAGAAAAAACAAAATAACGCAGCCAAGGCAACCGTTTACCCATCTGGCTGTGAGTGTTTTAGAAACGGCAAGATCAGGACACCACCCTTGTTAGAATTGGGGGTTTAACAGAGGGAGGGTTTACTCTCCTCTACCTTCCTTCACCACCAACCCCCCCCCCCCCCCCCCACACACACACACACACTAATACCACGGAGGATTTGAGTCTTGATTACATGGAGCAAAACAAAATCCATGCAAAACACAGATGTGTGAGCGAATTGAGTAAGAGTTTGAGAAGCTTGACTGAGTGTGCTAAGGGAGAGGGGGGAGGCGGGGGGGGGGGAGGGTTTGCAGAGAGTGGCAGAGTCTGTGATGGGAGAGGTACCTCCCCCTCCCCTGCCTATTTGACCTCTATTGACGTCAAGACATCATTAGCCTCGCCTAGAAACAGCGATTTTAAAAATAGCAACACATTAATCCAGTGCTGAGAGAGTGGGGAAGGAAAGAATGGAGGGGAGGGGGGGGGGGGGGTGAGATAAAGGAGCCAGGGAGGGAGGGGGGAGAGAGAGAGAGAGAGAGAAAGAGAGAGAGGGAAAAAAAGAACCCTAGGAAAGGCAGGGAGGATACAGAGAATGGAGAAAAATAAAGAGATTCTCTTCAACACAGGAGATTGAGCGGAACCCAGATGAAGGAGGGCAGAGAATAGGGCTGGGGGTTGATAACAATTGAGGGGAGGGGAGGCGGTGGGGGGGGGGGGGGTGGATGGAAGAGGGAAGACAGAGGAATGAAATGATGGAGGAAATGGAAAGGAGGAGGGAGCAGAAGGGAAGAAATGACAAATAGAGAAAGAGAGAACAAAAAAACACGCACGGACACACACAGAGAAATAAATGGTTGTACGGTGCAGAGAAAATGAGAGCAAAGGCAAAATGTGCCAAAGGAAAGGAGAGTGGACAGTCTGGGTGTGGAGTGAAATCATTGGCTGGAGTTTTACCGCCCCGCCAGTCAACGGGAATTGGAGCGCACGAGAGGCGGTCAATGGGAATGTGTTTGATTTGATTCGATTTGATTTGATTTATTATTGCCACATATATTGGGATACAGTGAAAAGTATTGTTTCTTGCGCGCTATACAGACAAAGCATACCGTTCATAGAGAAGGAAAGGAGAGGGTGCAGAATGTAGCGTTACAATCATAGCTAGGGTGTAGAGAAAGATCAACTTAATGCCAGGTAGGTCCATTCAAAAGTCTGACGGCAGCAGGGAAGTCAAATCTTTAAGAGATTGAATTAGAGTGTTGTTAGGGAGTTAGAATTAAGTTTTAGAAGCATCCGTTGTCATCAGGCAGATGTTTACGGATTTGGGATGAGTGAGGCTGTAAAAACCCGCCCATTGACTCCAGGAGTGACCCCCATGTGTTGATCTTATCGAATAGCAGAGAAGGCTCGAAAGACCGAATGGCCTAGTCCACCTCTTGATTCTGCGTATTGGCTCTGTATGGGGACAGAGGACTGAATGTTCCTGGTCCACTGGGGTTGGGGTAGGAGGTTGGAGGGCTGACAAAATGGTAGGGGTATGGGGTGGGGGGTGGGCAGAGGCACTGAGAGGAGAGCCCAAAGTTTTCCAGCCCCCATGCCATCTTGTCAACAGCAGAAACCTTGGCAACTCAGACATCTACTGGCTGGACAATTCATCTCCTTAAGTGAGCAATGAAGGGCCACTTCCTACATCCATGGGTATTTTGGGGCGGCACAGTGGCACAGTGGTTAGCACTGCTGCCTCACAGCGCCAGGGACCCCGGGTTCGATTCCCGGCTTGGGTCACTGTCTGTGTGGAGTTTGCACGTTCTCCCCGTGGGTTTCCTCCGGGTGCTCCGGTTTCCTCCCACAGCCTGAAAGACGAGCTGGTGAGGGGGCATTGACCCGAACAGGCGCCGGAGTGTGGCGACTAGGGAAATTTCACAGTAACTTCATTGCTGTGTTAACATAAGCCTTACTTGTGACTAATAAATAAACTTACTTACTTACTTGCCCATGAATGAGAGAGAATGCGCTCTCATATAGGGAGACCACCAGAGTGCTCTCCTTGATGGGGACGCTATGGCCCATGGTTGCAACCATTTGCCCTCAACTGCAATGCCACCATCAGTGTTCCATATCCACCTTGGTAATCGCTAGGGCCTTCCTGCCAAGTCTTGGCTTCCACCAGCCACATTAGCCAGTGTCAGAGGTTGCCCCACCATGGAGGTGCCCTCTCCCTAGTAACGGCCACCATCAGCGGTGGCACCGCAGGGGATATTGTACTGTTGGACCTCTTTGATTGGACCAGCTGCTCTTGTGGGAGTGGGGGGCACTGTCTTTCATTGCTGGGTGGCTGCAGCAGTGGCATCTTCATTGGCCAATGTGGGTAATATGGTGCCTAAGGTCCTGCTACCAGCTGAAGTTCGGGTGGTGGGCTATCACTGGCAAGAACTCAGCCTGGAGTAACACATACCCAGAGTGAATTAAATTCCACTAGGTAAGAATGAGAGAGAAAAAGCAACGCTAGCTCAACTGGCAAATCAGGTTAGGAGACAAGTCAGAGAGATGATGTAATGACCAACATTTAAAGAGATATTTCAGAATAGACACCCTCGAGTGAGAAAGAAACATTCCACCAGGAAAACCCAACATCCATAGTTAACTGAAAAAGTTAAAGACAGTGTCAAACGTCACGAAAAAGCATTTAACTCCTCAAAGACTCCTGGCTCAAAGGAAATAGGTTTTTCGGGGCTGCACGGTGGCACAGTGGTTAGCATGACTGCCTCACAGTGCCAGGGGCCAGGGTTCGATTCCCGGCTTGGGTCACTATCTGTGTGGAGTTTGCACCTTCTGCCCGTGTCTGCGTGGGTTTCCTCTGGGTGCTCTGGTTTCCTTTTATGGTCCGAAGATGTATAGATTAGGTGGATCGGCCATGCTAAATTGACCCTTAGTGTCCCAATCTCTCCCTCAATGTCAGTGATAGTCATCAACTTCAGGAAGTGTAGTGGAGGACATGCCCCTGTCTACGTCAACGGGAATGAAATGAAAATGGTCGAGATCTTCAGGTCTCTAGGTGTCCAGGCCACCAACAACCTGTCATGGTCCCTCCATGCCGACACTATAGTTAAGAAAGTCCACCAGCACCTTTAATTTCTCAGGAGGCTAAGGAAATTTAGCATGTCCGCTACGACTCTCCAATTTTTACAGATGCACTATAGAAATCACCTTTTCCAGATGTATAGTTTTAAGTTAATTTATTAGTGTCACAAGTATATTAACACTGCAATGAAGTTACTGTGAAAATCCCCTAGTCGCCACACTCCAGCGCCTGTTCGGGTACACTGAGGGAGAATTTAGCATGGCCAATGCATCAAACCCGCACGTCTTTGGGACTGTGGGAGGAAACCGGAGCACCCGGAGGAAACTCACACAGACACGAGGAGAATATGCAACCTCCACACAGACAGTGACCCAAGCCGGGAATCGAACCCTGGTCCCTGGCGCTGTGAGGCAGCAGTGCGGACCATTGTGTATCACAGCTTGGCATGGCTCCTACTCTGACCAAGACGGCAAGAAACTACAAAGGGTTGTGAATGTAGCCCAGTCCATCACCAAACCAGCCTCCCATCCATTGACTCTGTCTACACTTCCCGCTGCCTCGGAAAAGCAGCCAGCATAATCAAGGACCCCACGCACCCTGGACATTCTCTCTTCCACCATCTTCCGTCGGGAAAAGACATAAAAGTTTGAGATCATGTCCAACCGACTCAAGAACAGCTTCTTCCCTGCTGCCATCAAACCTTATATGAAGTTGATCTTTCTCTACAGCTTTTTCTATGACTGTAACACTATATTCTGCACCCCCTCCTTTTCTTCTCCTCTATGTACTCTATGAACAGTATGTTTTGTCTGTATAGCACGCAAGAGGCTCATCAACTTCTTGAAGAACAAACAAAGACCAAAGAAAATTACAGCACAGGAACAGGCCCTTCGGCCCTCCAAGCCTGCACCGACCATGCTGCGCGACTGAACTAAAGCCCCCTACCCTTCCAGGGACCATATCCCTCTATTCCCATCCTATTCATGTATTTGTCCAGATACCCCTTAAAACTCACTATCGTATCCGCTTCCTCTACCTCCCCAGGCAGTGAGTTCCAGGCACCCACCACCCTCTGTGTCTTCTGGGACAATAAGTTAGGCTGGGTCACTGCCAAGATATTGGGTTTCCTCCTGAAGGAGGGCGGTCAGTTGCCTTCACACCAATGTGGGGGGCTTTCTATCTTCAGACCCTGCAGCGATACCTCTATGTTGAGCCCCCACCTTGATGGTATGTGCTGGCGACGTATTTCTTCTGCCAGGTGCACGGTCTCAGCTACGACCTGCAGCCCCTGTTTATAGATCTGGGAGGTCTCTATACCTCCTTCTCCTTTCACCTGAAACCAATCAACTTCTGGAACATGCTTGATTCATCCTGGAGCTCTCTCCCAACAGGAATAGCAGCTATTGTCTGAATGTTTGTATGGCTGGAGGAAGAGACGGGGAGGATGCGCAACAAGAACTCGCGTTTGTGGATATCTAAAGGCCAGAACTGCCCAGAGCCCAAAAACCACGGCGCTTGGCCCCAACTGCACTCGAGGTGTCGAGGCAGCTTAAACATGTGATGGAATCCCATCTGGACTGTCCAGACATGGGGAGAATGTGCAAACCTTGCACAGACAGTGACCCAAGCCAGGAATTGAATCATAGAATAGAATCATAGAATCCCTACAGTACAGAAAGAGACCATTCGGCCCATCGAGTCTGCACCGACCACAATCCCACCCAGGCCCTACCCTCATATCCCTACATATTTTACCCACTAATCCCTCTAACCCACGCATCTCAGGACACTAAGGGGCAATTTTAGCATGGCCAATCAACCTAACCTGCACATCTTTGAACCCGGGTTCCTGGCGCTGTGAGGCAGCAGTGCTAACCATTGTGCCACCGTGCCACCCCTGTGACAGTAATAAAAATAAATAATTTAAAGAAACAATGAAATTACTGTGAAAATCCCCCAGTCACCACACTCCGGCGCCTGTTCGGGTGCACTGAGGGAGAATTTAGCACCTAACCAGCACGTCTTTCGGACTGTGGGAGGAAACCAGAGCTCCCAGAGGAAACCCACACAGAGATGGGGAGAATGTGCAAACTCCGCACAGACAGTGACCCAAGCCAGGAATCAAACCCGGGTCCCTGGCGCTGTGAGGCAGCAGTGCTAACCACTGTGCCACCATGCCATCCTGAGGGGCTGCCAACTTGTTCATTTGTTAACTGGTTGATTTGTTAGTTAGTTTATTTGGCGAAGTAGACTGCGCAATTTTAGGTGGTGTAAGAAGAGAGAGACTGGGCGTGTTTGGATATGAATCCTTGGAACTATGAAGGACAGGCTGAGAAATTTGTTAAAGAAGCCTATTGTTGCCTTGGCCTCATTTATAGACATAGGCTGGAATATTCCGGTCCTTTGATGGTGACGCCCCCCCCACCCCCCTCAACCCCCACCACCGCAACCCTCCCACCCCCCTCAACCCCCACCACCGCAACCCCCCCACCCCCCTCAACCCCCACCACCGCAGCAGGTTCCCTGTTTTCGGAGGATATGAGCCACAGAAAAAGCCGATGACTTTGGCGGGACTGGAAAATTCCGCTTCCCGCCAATGGCGTCCCAACTCCTCCACTGCAAAACACACTAGGGGGTGGGGGCTGGGTCATAAGTTCCCACACATAACGAATAAACGCCATGATGGGGGAGACGGTGGGAATCTCACCGGACCAGTAACCCAGAGGCCCCAGGCTAATGCTTTGGGGAACACAGGTTCAAATCCCGCTGGTGGAATTTAAATTCAATCAATAAAAATCCGCAATAAAACAGTGCCCATGACAAGTATCAATTGCTGGAAAAACCCCATCTGGTTCGCTAATGTCCCTTTAGGGAAGGAAATTTGCCGTCTTGACCTGTCTGACCTACATTGACTCCAGACGCACAGCAACGTCCAAGGATGTGGGGGGTTGGGTGGATTGGCCATGGTAAATTGCCCCTTAATGTCAGGGGGATTAGCAGGGTAAATACCTGGCATTGCAGGGATCGGGCCTGAATGGGATTGTTGTTGGTGCAGGCTCGATGGGCCGAATGGCCTCCTTCTGCACTGTCGGGTGTAGAGATTCTATGACTCTTAACTTTCCTCTAAAGGGAAACAATGGCCCAGTGGTATTATCACCGGACCATTAATCCAGAAACTTCAGCTAATGTTCTGGGGACCCGGGTTCGAATCCCGCCACGGCAGAATTTGAATTCAATAAAAAATATCTGGAATTAAGAATCTGCTGATGACTGTAAAACCGTTGTCATAAAAACTCATCTAGTTCACTAATGTCCCTTTAGGGAAGAAAATCTGCCGTCCTTACCCGGTCTGGCCTGAATGCGGCTCCAGAGCAATGAGGCTGACTCTGATACTAATAAATCAAACTTTACTTTTACTTTAATACCTGGGATTGAGATGTTAGAATGATGACAACTTTGTATCGGATGTAATAAGTAAAAAGTAAAGTTTATTTATTGGTAAGGCTGACATTAACATTGCAATGAAGTTACTGTGAAATTCTCCTCGTCGCCACACTCCGGCAGCTGCACTCGGATCAATGCACCTTAACCAGCACGTCTTTCAGGCTGTGGAAGGAAACCGGAGCACCCAGTCACATGTATTGGGACCGGAAAATCCCACCCGTAAGGTTCTCAGGGGCATTGACAGGGTAGGTGCTGAGAAGTTGTTTCCCCTTGTGAATTGATTTGATTTGATTTATTATTGTCACATGCATTGGGATACAGTGAAAAGTATTGTTTCTTGTGCGTTATACAGGCAAAGCATGCCGTTCATAGAGAAGGAAAGGAGAGAGTACAGAATGTAGTCATAGAATAGAACCCTGCAGCGCAGAAGAAGGTCATTTGGCCCAGCAAGTCCCTCTCCCCTCAACCCCATGCATTTACCACAGCTAGTCCCCCTGACACTAAGGGGCAATTTAGCACGGCCAATCCACCTAACCCGCACATCTTTGGACTGTGGGAGGAAACCGGGTCACCCGGAGGAAACCCACGCAGACACGGGGAGAACGTGCAAACTCTGCACAGACAGTGACCCAAGCCGGGATTCGAACCCGGGGCCCTGGCGCTGTGAGGCGGCAGTGCTAACCACTGAGCTGCACATCACCACTCATAGCCTAGGTGTAGAAAAAGATCAACTTAATGCAAGGTAGGTCCATTCAAAACTCTGATGGCAGCAGGGAAGAAGCTTTTCTTGAGTCGGTTGGTACGTGACTTTTTGTATCTTTTTCCCGACGGAAGAAGGTGGAAGAGAGAATGTCCGGGGTGCGTGGGGTCCTTAATTATTCTGGCTGCTTTGCCGAGGCAGCGGGAAGTGTAGACAGAGTCAATGGATGGGAGGCTGGTTTGTGTGATGGATTGGGCTACATTCACGACTCTTTGTAGTTTCTTACGGTCTTGGGTGGGGCAGGAGCCCATACCAAGCTGTGATACAACCAGAAAGAATGCTTTCTATGGTGCATCTGTAAAAGTTGGTGAGAGGCGTAGCGGACAATGCCAAATTTCCTTAATCTTCTGAGAAAGTAGAGTAGGTTTGTGGTGGAGTTACTGAGTCACTCTTGGTGATGGACATTGAAATCCCCCACCCAGAGTATATTCCGTGCCCTTGCCACCTTCAGTGCTTCCGCCAAGTGGTCTTCAACATGGAGGAGTATTGATTCACCAGCTGAGGGGGGGAGGTACGTGGTAATCAGCAGGAGGATTCACTTACCCATGTTGAATTGGTGCAATCAGACTTCATGGAGTCCAGAGTCAATGTTGAGGAACTCCCAGGGCAATTCCCTCTAACCTGTATACCACCGTGCCGCCAACTCTGCTGGGTCTGCCCTGCCGGTGGGACAGGACATTCTCAGGGCGGGTGATGGTGGTATCTGGGACATTATAGGCAAGATATGGTCCTTAACCTTGACTCTTGTCAGGCTGCGGCTTTGCTGGTCTGTGAGACAACTCTCCCAATTTTGGCATTAGCCCCCAGGAGTTAGTAAGGTGGACTTCACAGAGTCAAAAGGACAAGGCTTGTCGTTGTTGTTTCCGGTGCCGAGGTTGATGCCGGTTGTCCGTCTGGTTTCATTCCTTTGTGTGTTTTTTGAAACAGTTGGATACAACTGAGTGTCTCACTTGGCCATTTCAGAGGTCATTTAAGAGTCAACCACATCACTGTGGGTTGGAGTCACATACAAGCAGACATGTGTAAGGACAGCACATTTCCAGGTAAGGTGGCATGGTGGGTTAGCACCACTGCCTCACAGCGCCAGGGACCCAGGTTCGATTCCCGGCTTGGGTGACTATCTGTGTGGAGTCTGCATGTTCTCCCCGTGTCTGCGTGGGTTTCCTCCGGGTGCTCCGGTTTCCTCCCACAGTCCAAAGATGTGCCGGTTAGGTGGATTGGCCATGTTAAATTTGCGGGGTTGCAGAGTGGGGTGCTCTTTTGGAGAAAAGCAAATTACTGCGGGTGCTGGAATCTGAAACCAAAAGAGAAAATGCTGGAAAATCTCAGCAGGTCTGGCAGCATCTGTAAGGAGAGAAAAGAGCTGATGTTTCGAGTCCAGATGACCCTTTGTCAAAGCTTTGTCTGGACTTGAAACGTCAGCTCTTTTCTCTCCTTACAGATGCTGCCAGACCTGCTGAGATTTTCCAGCATTTTCTCTTTTGCTCTTTTGGAAACTCAGTGCAGACTTTAAAGTTTACTTATTAGTGTCACAAGTAGGCTGACATTAACACTACAATGAAGTTACTGTGAAAATACTGTGTACAGTTCTGGTCACCCCATTACAGAAAGGATATTATTAAACTAGAAAGAGTGCAGAAAGGATTTACTAGGATGCTACCGGGACTTGATGGTTTGAGTCATAAGGGGAGGCTGGATAGACTGGGACTTTTTTCCCTGGAGCGTAGGGGTGAGCTTATAGAGGTCTATAAAATAATGAGGGGCACAGATCAGCTAGAAATTCAACATCTTTTTCCAAAGGTAGGGGAGTCTAAAACTAGAGGGCATAGGTTTAAGGTGAGAGGGGAGAGAAACAAAAGGGTCCAGAGGGGCAATATTTTCATTCAGAGGGTGGCGAGTGTCTGGAACAACTGCTGGAGGCTGTAATAAAGGCGGGTACAATTTTGCCTTTTAGAAATATTTTAAAAGTTACATGGGTAAGAT
Organism: Mustelus asterias; assembly: GCF_964213995.1. Lineage (NCBI taxonomy): Eukaryota > Metazoa > Chordata > Chondrichthyes > Carcharhiniformes > Triakidae > Mustelus > Mustelus asterias. Next base: position 1,970,403 of record NC_135821.1, on the reverse strand, counting down.
GGGTTGGGTATAGAGGGATATGGGCCAAATGCGGGCAACTGGATCTAGCTTCGTGGTAAAAACTGGGCAGCATGGACAAGTTGGGCCGAAGGGCCAGTTTCCATGCTGTAAACCTCTATGGCTCTATCCCCTAGTCGCCGCACTCTGACGTCTGTTCGGGTACACTGATGGAGAATTTAGCATGGCCAGCGCACCTAACCAGCATGTCTTTCAGACTGTGGGAGGATACCAGAGCATCCAGAGGAAACCCACGCAGACAGGGGGAGAACGTGCAGACTCTGCACAGAGTCCGGCCAAAACCAGAATTGAACCCGGATCCCTGGTGCTGTGAGGCAGCAGTGCTAACCGCTGTGCCACCGTGCTGAATGGCCTCCTTCTACGCTGCAGAGATTCTATGGTTCTAAAAATCATTCGTGAGGCAGATGGGTCTGTACGACAATTGACAATGGTTTCACGGTCATCATTCGATGTTTAAATCTAGATGTTTGGTTGAGATTTTTAAATTCCGCCATCTGCTCTGGTGGGATTCAAACCCGGGTTCCCAGAGCATTAGCCTGGATTACTAGCCCCGTGACAATACCACAATGTCACCGCCTCCCCCTAAGTTGGGAAGTTGATTTTGTTTTTTGATGATAAGTGACGAGGAACATTCATACCACACAAGTGCCGGGCAATAACCACCTCAAAGAAGTGAGAATTTGGCCATTTCCCTGTGACTATTAATGCTGTTACCATCGCTGTAACTCATAGAGTCATAGAGTTTTACAGCATGGAAACAGGCCCTTCGGCCCAACTTGTCCATGCCGCCCTTACTCCTCGGAGCACCAGGGATTACCTTTGGCCAGAAACTGAACTACACCATCCATGTAAATAGTTTTATTTATTCGGAGGATGTGGCAAGGTTAGCATTTATTGCCCATCCCTAACTGAATACGCTACAAGAGCAGGTCAGAGGCTGGGAATTCTGTATTGAGTAACTCACCTCCTGACACCTCCAAAGCCTCTCCACCCTTTACAAAGCACAAGTCAGGAGTGTGATGGGATACTCTCCACTTGCTTGGATGAGTGCAGCTCCAACAACACTCAAGAAGCTCGACACCATCCACTGGTGCATCATGGCTGACGTGTGTGCCATCTCCAAGATGCACTGCAACAACTCGCCAAGGCTCCTCCCAACCTTGGACCACTGCGTCCTAGGAGGACAAGGGCAGCAGACACATGGCAACACCACCCACCTACAAGTTCCTGTTGTGCCTGCCGCACAGTCTATTTTAACCTTTATATGATGGACAAAGAATTGCAAGTAGATTTCTTGTTAGTGCAACCAATATTTATTTAAAACACACAATCAATAATCACCCACCCAACCAACAATAAGTTATCTTACAGAAATACTAAAGTTCAAGTCCAATACGAGACCTTGACTTGACTTTGCGTGACTGGCAAGTACCCAAGCAGATATTGGCCTTTATCTGTGCGCTGGTCTCGGTAGTCCTCTGCGTAGTCTGGTCCTTTGGTCTGGTCTGGCACTCTGGCTCTGGTCTTCCTTCCTTCTCGGGTGTGGTGGCTCTCCTCGTGCTGGTCGTTGCTGGCGATGGTCACCGTTGTTGTAGCTCGTTCGTGGGGTCAGAGAGAGAGAGAGAGAAGGGAAGAGAAAGAGAGCTCCTTCTGTTGTGCAACAACTTTTATCCCTCCTTGCTTTCGTGTCCTTTTGGGTGGTCTCCTGATTCTTGTTAATCAATCGATCAGGGCTTGATCACCCTGATCGGTAGAATCCAATCAGGTGCTGCCACACCGATCTCTGGGTGTGTACACAACATGATGTGGAGATGCTGGCGTTGGACTGGGGTGAACACAGTAAGAAGTCTCACAACACCAGGTTAAAGTCCAACAGGTTTATTTGGTAGCAAATACCATAAGCTTTCGGAGCGCTGCTCCTTCGTCAGATGGAGCGGAAATGTGCTCTCAAACAGTGCACAAAATCAAGTTACAGAATACTGATTAGAATGCGAATCCCTACAGCCAGCCAAGTCTTAAAGGTACAGACAATGTGGGTGGAGGGAGCATTAAACACAGGTTAAAGAGATGTGTATTGTCTCCAGACAGAACAGCTAGTGAGATTCTGCAAGTCCAGGGGGCAAGCTGTGGGGGTTACTGATTGAATGGTGGAGTGGACTCGATGGGCCGAATGGCCTTACTTCCGCTCCTATGTCTTATGGTCTTATGGTCTTATAATGTGACATAAATCCAACATCCCGGTTTAGGCCGTCCTCATGTGTGCGGAACTTGGCTATCAGTTTCTGCTCAGCGACTCTGCGCTGTCGTGTGTCGTGAAGGCCGCCTTGGAGAACACTTACCTGAAGATCCAAGGCTGAATGCCCGTGACTGCTGAAGTGCTCCCCCACAGGAAGAGAACAGTCTTGTCTGGTGATTGTCGAGCAGTGTTCATTCATCCGTTGTCGTAGCGTCTGCATGGTTTCCCAGTCATGACTGTCCACTCTGTCCATGCCTCTCATAATCTTGTAGACTTCTATCAGGTCGCCCCTCAACCTCCATTGTTCCAGTGAGAACAAACCAAGTTTCCCCAACCTCTACTCATAGGCTAATGCCCTCCCTGCCAGGCAACATCCTGGTAAATCCTTTCTGTACCCTCTCCACATCCTTCTGGTAGTGTGGCGACCAGAATTGAACACTATATTCCAAGTGCGGCCCAACTAAGGTTCGATAAAGCTGCAACATGACGTGCTGGTTGGGTGCATTGGCCGTGCTAAATTCTCCCTCAGTGTACCGGTGTGTGGCGACTCGGGGATTTTCACAGCGACTTCACTACAGTGTTGACGTTAGTCTACTTGTGACACTGATAGATAAACCTAAAACCCTCTCGCCTGCCCCCCACCCCCTCCCCCCCACCCCCCCCCACCCCCAACCCCCCCCCCCCCCCCCCCCCCGCCCCCCGATGTGTCAACAACGACTATCCCTTGAGAGCAAAGGTCAAGTGAGGGGAGAAACAACAGCGGGGCATTCACTCGTGACATTGCTGTTTCTTGCTCTGTTTCGAGGTGAGCTGTCCCTTTCCAATGTCAGTCACCTCGCTGCCTTTGCCTGATATTTTCAATGCAGTCTAATTATTGCTGGATAGGTGCAGCGCGAATCCAGTGCACATTAGGATGCAGGGCCGCTTCCAACTGCTGAGCGTGAGGAACTAAAAATAGAAGCTTGCTACCTCTTTGCACCAAGCAGCAGTCAGATATTTATAGAATGACTGACTCCCTCCCCCTGACTCGAACTGTTTATCCACCTGCCTTTGTCCCTCACGCTTTTCCCCCTCTTTGCAAATTCCTTTCTCTTCCTCTGTTCCCCTCTCTTTTTCTTTCCCTGTATTCCTCTCCCCTTTCTAACCTCTCCCTTCTGTGCAACGCACACATTAATTTTGGCGTCGCCCTTTACTTTAATCACACCCCACTCCGGGGTAGTTACTTGTGACGTGACAGCTCCCTCTCTCTCGAAGCAATCAGGCTGGTCTGCAGGGAGCTGACGGGATTGCAGATAAAGATGATTCAAGTTGTGGGGGTGGTGGAAAGGACTGGGGGAAGTGGGGAGGGGGGATGGGGGGGGTGGTGCAGAGTGAAGGTAGACGAATCGAGAGGGGGAGAAATGAGCAATACAACGACGCTTACAGTTTAAAAGAAAACACCCCCAAGAAGTATGCGCGTCCCAAGACAGGGAATTTCAAAGTAACTTCATTGCAGTGTTAATGCAAGCCTTACTTGTGACTAATAAATAAACCCTAACTTTACTTTTACTTTTCATTGGACTTTATCAAGCAAAAACAAACACACAAACTGCTGGGGAAACTCAGCAGGTCAGGCAGCATCTGTGGAGAGAGAAACATCACTAGTATTTCGAGTCCATATAGCCTCATTACAGGAAGGATGTGGAAAAGATTGAAAGGGTGCAGAGGAGATTTACAAGGATGTTGCCTGGATTGAGTGGCATGCCTTATGAGGATAGGCTGAGGGAGCTCGGTCCTTTCTCCTTGGAGACTCGTAGGATGAGAGGAGACCTAATAGAGGTATATAAGATGTTGAGAGGCATAGATCGGGTGGACTCTCAGAGGCTTTTTCCCAGGGTGGAAATGGCTGCTACGAGAGGCTTGATGCTCTCTCCACTCACATTGTTTGTATCTTAAAGACTTGATTAGCTGTAAGTATTCGCATTCCAACCATTGTTCATGTAAATTGAGTCTGTGTCTTTATATGCCCTGTTTGTGAATAGAATTCCCACTCACCTGAAGAAGGGGCTTGGAGCTCCGAAAGCTTGTGTGGCTTTTGCTACCAAATAAACCTGTTGGACTTTAACCTGGTGTTGTTAAACTTCTTACTGTGTTTACCCCAGTCCAACGCTGGCATCTCCACATCATGCTACGAGAGGACACAGGTTTAAGGTGCTGCGGGGTAGGTACAGGGGAAATGTTAGGGGGAAGTTTTTCACACAGAGGGTGGTGGGCGAGTGGAATCGGCTGCCGTCAGTGGTGGTGGAGGCAAACTCAATAGGGTCTTTTAAGAGACTCCTGGATGAGTACATGGGACTTAATAGGATGGAGGGTTATAGGTAGGCCTAGAAGGTATGGATATTATCGGCACAACTTGTGGGGCCGAAGGGCCTGTTTTGTGCTGTAGTTTTTTCTATGTTTCTATGTTTCGATATGGTCTTTTCTTCAGATATTAACTTTTCCAATTTACTTGTGGGACACGGGCGTCATTGGCTGGGCCAGCATTTATTGCCCATCCCTAGTTGCCCTTGGAGGGCAGTTGCTGTGGCTCTGGAGTCACATGTAGGCCAGACTGGGTAAGGACGGCAGATTTCCTTCCCTAAAGGGACACGACTGAATCAGATGGGTTTTTCCCGATAGTTTCATGGTCATCAGTAGATTCTTAATTACAGATACTTTTTTTTGCATAGAATTCAAATTCCACCAGCTGCCGTGGCGGGATTCGAACCTGGCTCCCCAGAACATTAGCTGAGTTTCTGGATTGATAATCCAGTGATAATACCACTCGGCCATCGCCTCCCTTCATTAAATGTTAAGACAAGGGACATAGAATCATAGATCCCTAAAGTGCCTTTCGGCCCCTCGAGTCTGCACTGCAATCCCACACAGTCTCTATCCCCATAACCCCATGTATTTATCCTGCTTATCCACCTGATACTAAGGGGCAATTTAGCATGGCCAATTCACCTAACCAGCACATCTTTGGACTGTGGGAGGAAACCGGAGCGCCCGGAGGAAACCCACGCAGACACGGGGAGAACGTGCAGACTCCGCACAGACAGTGACCCAAGCCGGGAAATTCAAATTCAAGTTGTCAAGGCAGCGGGAAGTGCAGACAGAGTCAATGGATGGTTTGCGCGATGGACTGGGCGACATTCAAGACCTTTTGTGGTTCCTTGTTGTGACTTGTGTCACTAATAAATAAACTTGTTAAAAAACTGGGCAGGTCGACGGGACCACAGCTTAATTCCTGATTCCAAAAATAGCACCTTGGTTGTACAAGATCATAAGACCATAAGACATAGGAGCAGAAGTAGGCCGTTCGGCCAATCGAGTCTGCTCTGCCATTCAATGAGGACATGACTGGAATCCTCTGGAATTCTCTGCCCCAAAGGGTGGTGGAGGCTGGGTCATTAGAAGTATTTAAAGTGGAGGTGAATAAATATTTGACAGATCGTGGGATAGAGGGCTATGGGCAAATGGTACAGGAAGGGAGCTGAGGTCAGAATAGGTTATATTGAATGGCGGGACAGGTTTGAAGGGCCTGGTAGCCTATTCCTGCTTCTATTTCTCACGTTCTTGTGACTGGTCTGATGTGATAATCCTCAACGCCACTTCCTGTTTTATCCCCATAACCCTTGATTCCCTGACTGATTAAAAATCTGTCTGTCTCAGCTTTGAACAATCTTAATGGCCCAGTTACAATCCTCTACAGTAAAGAATTGCACAGATTCACTACCCTCTAAAAGAACCATAGAACCATAGAAAATTACAGCTCAGAAGAAATTCCTCCTCCTCTCCGTCTGAAATTAGTGACCCCCTTACTCTAAGGTTATGTCCTCTGATCCAAGACTCTCCCAAGTAGAGTTCTGGGAAATGAGCCCGGTCAGGTCGTCAAAGTTTCGGTAGGGGAGCATGTGGCAAATAGTGACCACAACTCTGTTAACTTTAGGATAGTAATGGACAAGGATGAGTGCTGTCCTACGGGCAGGGTGCTAAATTGGGGGAAGGCTAACTATAGCCGGATTAGGCAGGAATTGGTGGATGTTGATTGGGAGAGGATGTTCGAGGGTAAGTCCGCGTCTGGCATGTGGGAGTCTTTTAAGGAACTATTGATAAGGCTGCAGGATAGGCATGTGCCTGTAAAAAGGAAAGATAGGAAAGGTAGGATTCGAGAACCGTGGATAACCAGGGAAATTGAGGATCTGATTAAAATGAAAATTAAAAACCTGTTGTTTAAGAAGGGTAGCAGGGATAACCCAGGAAATTATAGGCCGGTGAGCTTGACGTCCGTGGTAGGGAAGTTGTTGGAGAGGATTCTTAGAGACAGGACGTATGTGGATTTAGAACGGAACAATCTCATTAGTGACAGACAGCATGGTTTTGTAAGAGGGAGGTCGCGCCTTACAAATTTGGTGGAGTTTTTTGAGGAAGTGACAAAAACGGTTGATGAAGGAAGGGCCGTGGATGTCGTCTATATGGATTTCAGTAAGGCATTTGACAAAGTCCCACATGGCAGGTTGGTTAAGAAGGTTAAGGCTCATGGGATACAAGGAGAAGTGGCTAGATGGGTGGAGAACTGGCTTGGCCATAGGAGACAGAGGGTAGTGGTCGAAGGGTCTTTTTCTGGCTGGAGGTCTGTGACCAGTGGTGTTCCGCAGGGCTCTGTACTGGGACCTCTGCTATTTGTGATATATATAAATGATTTGGAAGAAGGTGTAACTGGTGTAATCAGCAAGTTTGCGGATGACACGAAGATGGCTGGACTTGCGGATAGCGAAGAGCATTGTCGGGCAATACAGCAGGATATAGATAGGCTGGAAAATTGGGCGGAGAGGTGGCAGATGGAGTTTAATCCGGATAAATGCGAAGTAATGCATTTTGGAAGAAATAATGTAGGGAGGAGTTATACAATAAATGGCAGAGTCATCAGGAGTATAGAAACACAGAGGGACCTAGGTGTGCAAGTCCACAAATCCTTGAAGGTGGCAACACAGGTGGAGAAGGTGGTGAAGAAGGCATATGGTGTGCTTGCCTTTATAGGACGGGGTATAGAGTATAAAAGCTGGAGTCTGATGATGCAGCTGTATAGAACGCTGGTTAGGCCACATTTGGAGTACTGCGTCCAGTTCTGGTCGCCGCACTACCAGAAGGACGTGGAGGCGTTAGAGAGAGTGCAGAGAAGGTTTACCAGGATGTTGCCTGGTATGGAGGGTCTTAGCTATGAGGAGAGATTGGGTAAACTGGGGTTGTTCTCCCTGGAAAGACGGAGAATGAGGGGAGATCTAATAGAGGTGTACAAGATTATGAAGGGGATAGATAGGGTGAACAGTGGGAAGCTTTTTCCCAGATCAGAAGTGACGATCACGAGGGGTCATGGGCTCAAGGTGAGAGGGGCGAAGTATAACTCAGATATTAGAGGGATGTTTTTTACACAGAGGGTGGTGGGGACCTGGAATGCGCTGCCAAGTAGGGTGGTGGAGGCAGGCACGCTGACATCGTTTAAGACTTACCTGGATAGTCACATGAGCAGCCTGGGAATGGAGGGATACAAACGATTGGTCTAGTTGGACCAAGGAGCGGCACAGGCTTGGAGGGCCGAAGGGCCTGTTTCCTGTGCTGCACTGTTCTTTGTTCTTTGTTCTTTAGAAAGGGTGGAGAGCTTCAAGCTTTTAGGTGTCCAGATCACCAACAACCTGTCCTGGTCCCCCCCCATGCCGACACTATAGTTGAGAAAACCCACCAACGCCTTTACTTTCTCAGAAGACTAAGGAAATTTGGCATGTCCGCTACGACTGTCACCAGCTTTTACAGATGCACCATAGAAAGCATTCTTTCTGGTGGTATCACAGCTTGGTATGGCTCCTGCTCTGCCCAAGACCGCAAGAAACTACAAAGGGTCGTGAACGAAGCCCCGTCCATCATTCAAACCAGCCTCCCATCCATTGACTCTGTCGACACTTCCCGCTGCCTCGGCAAAGCAGCCAGCATAATTAAGGACCCCACACTCCCCGGACATTCTTTCTTCCACCTTCTTCTGTCAGGAAAAAGATACAAAAGTCTGAGGTCACGTACCAACCGACTCAAGAACAGCTTCTTCCCTGCTGCCGTCAGACTTTTGAATGGATCTACCTCGCATTAAGTTGATCTTTCTCTACACCCTAGCTATGACTGTAACACTACATTCTGCACTCTCTCATTTCCTTATTTATGAACAGTATGCTTTGTCTGTATAGCACGCAAGAAACAATACTTTTCATTGTATGTTAATACACATGTGACAATAATAAATCAAATCAAATCAAATAAAAATTCGGCATGTCTGCTACGACTCTCACCAATTTATACAGATGCTCCATAGAAAGCATTCTTTCTGGTTGTATCACAGCTTGGTCTGGGCTCCTGCTCTGCTCAAGACCGCAAGGAACTACAAAAGGTCGTAAATGTAGCCCAATCCATCACGCAAACCAGCCTCCCATCCATTGACTCTGTCTACACTTCCCACTGCCTCGGCAAAGCAGCCAACATAATTAAGGAACCCCACGCACCCCGGACATTCTCTCTTCCACCTTCTTCCATCGGGAAAAAAATACAGAAGTCTGAGGTCACGTACCAACCGACTCAAGAACAGCTTCTTCCCTGTTGCTGTCAGACTTTTGAATGGACCTACCTTGCATTGAGTTGATCTTTCTCTACACCCTAGCTATGACTGTAACACTACATTCTGCATTCTCTCATTTCCTTCTCTATGAACGGTATGCTTTGTCTGTATAACGGGCAAGAAACAATATTTTTGTCACATGTATGTGAATACATGTGACAATAATAAATCAAATCAAATCAAAATCAATTCACAAGGGGAAATAACCTCTCAGCATCGACCCTGTCAATCCCCCTGAGAACCTTATGGGTGGGATTTTTCGGTCCCGCTCACCCTAAAGCCAGAATATCCCACCAGAGGTCAACGGACCTTTGTATGTTCTGTGTCCCGCCCACTATGATTCCCATGGTGGGCAAGATTAGAAAGTTCCCAATATATCTCAAAAAGGTTGCCTCTCATCCTTCGTGCCATGGGGTGGCACGGTGGCACAGTGGTTAGCACTGCTGCTTCACAGTGCCAGGGACCCGGATTCGATTGCCAACTCAGGTCACTGTCTGTGTGGAGTTTGCACATTCTCCCCGTGTCTGCGTGGGTTTCCTCCGGGTGCTCCGGTTTCCTCCCACAGCCTGAAAGACGTGCTGGTTCGGGTGCATTGACCCGAAAGGGCGCCGGAGTGTGGCGGCTAGGGGATTTTCACAGTAACTTCATTGCAGTGTTAATGTAAGCCTAGCTTGTGACTAATAAGTAAACTTTAACTTTCTGAACTACACTGAGTACAGGTCTGACCTACCTCCCTTTATAAGAAATTCCCTCCATCCCCAGGATCGATCTCGTGAACCTTCACTCGACTGCCTGCCCCACTGGCCGACATTTAGACTAAGGGTGGAGGGGAGGAGGAGTGCGTAAGATTGAGGAACAGAATTCCATCTGGGTTCCCACATGCCCTGACCACACAGTGGGCAAAGGCCTTGGTCCAAATTAAGGCCCTCAAGTGGCCAATTATTGGCCAGTTAATGACCGTTTCTCACCCGTTCTCAATTTTCAGGGGAGGTGGGGTGGGAAGATTTGCCTAGCTTGGGGAAAGCCCAGGACAAAATAGGCGTAGATCTCAGGCGGTAAGGTGGGGGGGGAACCCTCCGTCAGAAGTGACTGTGGACACTCCCCAGTGTGAGGTCAGGTGACCTGTGGACATTCCAACCCCCCTCACCATCCTTTCCACCGATATTCTCATCACCCTCTTAGTTCCTCCAACAGTGGTCTTCCCTATCTTCCCCGCCCCGGGAGCCCCAGCTTGAACCTACTTTGCCCTTTGCTCCCGGGACGTAGGCCCAGCACCTTCTTGAAGTTTCTCCTCTGCCCCCACAGCTCCCGTTGCTGCAGGGACTGGACAGCCAATCAGATCAGCCGGCAGCTCTCTGAGGCGGGACGTTTTCTCCCGCGTGAGGGGTGGGTGTACCGCCGGCGACCTCTCAAAACTCATTCAAGTGGCTGCGGGGTGCTGGGAATCGGCAAGAATGTGTTTGGGGAGGGGAGACCCCAAGGTCAGAAAAATTCAGGCCCATTCAAAGCCCTGCTTTAACTGGAAATTGACCTGTCTGAGGTGGCTCGGAATCCAGTTCCCCCATTTTTGACCTCATCACCCTCTCTTCCTAGCGCCCTGTGGGATTAAATTACTCCCTTCCCATTCTCCCGTCCCCAGTTTCTCCGATCCCTGGAAAGAATGCAACAGCAAATCGTTACGCAGGTGTAGGTCACCCTCTGGTGGCCACACAACACACTACACTGCCAAGACACACACAATTCATAAAGACAGCCCTTCGAATCTGCTCCACAATCTGGTGTGAGCGTCTGAACACTATTCACTCTTCTCAGCTTCTCAAATAACCCTTACTAAAGAAATCCACAAATACCGGAGCCAAGCTCCAGTGCCTGGGCCTCGGCTCCTCCCTCTGCAACTGGATCCTGAACTTCCGAATCCACAGACTGTAATCAGTAAGGATAAGCAACAACACCTCCTCCACGATCGTCCTCAACACTGGTGCCCCGCTGTGTCCTCAACCCCCGACTATACTCCTCTGACTGTGCGGCCAAATTCCCCTCCAACTCCATTTTCAAGTTTGCTGACAACACCACCGTAGTGGGTCGGATCTCAAACAATGACGAGACAGAGTACAGGAATGAGATAGAGAATCTGGTGAACTGGTGCGGCAACAATAATCTCTCCCTCAATGTCAACAAAACAAAGGAGCTCGTCAGCGACTTCAGGAAGTGTAAAGGAGAACATGCCCCTGTCTACATCAATGGGGACGAAGTAGAAAGGGTCGAGAACTTCACGCTTTTAGGTGTTCAGATGACCAACAACCTGTCCTGGTCCCCCCCATGCCGACACTATAGTTAAGAAAGCCCACCAACGCCTCTACTTTCTCAGAAGACTAAGGAAATTTGGCATGTCAGCTACGACTCTCACCAACTTTTACAGCTGCATCATAGAAAGCATTGTTTCTGGTTGTATCACAGCTTGGTATGGCTCCTGCTCTGCCCAAGACCACACGAAACTACAAAAGGTTGTGAATGTAGCCCAATCCATCACGCAAACCAGCCTCCCATCCATTGACTCTGTCTACACTTCCTGTTCCATCAGAAAAGGGCGCAGGACCCAGGTTCAATTCCCGGCTTGGGTCACTGCCTTTGTGAAGTTTGCACGTTCTCCCCGTGTCTGCGTGGGTTTCCTCCAGGTGCTCCGGTTTCCTCCCACAGTCTGAAAGACGCGCTGGTTAGGGTGCATTGACCCGGACAGGCGCCGGAGTGTGGCGACTAGGGGAATTTCACAGTAACTTCATTGCAGTGTTAATGTAAGCCTTACTTGTGACACTAATAAATAAACTTTTTACTTTAACTTTAAAAGCAGCCAGCATAATTAAGGACCCCACGCACCCCGGACATTCTCTCTTCCACCTTCTTCCGTCGGGAAAAAGATACAAAAGTCTAAGGTCACGTACCAACCGACTCAAGAACAGCTTCTTCCCTGCTGCTGTCAGACCTTTGAATGGACTTACTTTGTGTTAAGTTGATCTTTCTCTACACCCTAGCTATGACTGTAACAGTACATCCTGCACTCTCTCCTTTCCTTCTCTGTGAACGGTATGCTCTGTCTGTATAGCGCGCAAGAAACAATACTTTTCATTGTATGTTAATATATGCGACAATAATAAATCAAATCAAAATCCACTCCAAAGCTGCTGAGAGATCCCAGTTGGAAGTCGCCCAATCACAGGGTCCAAACCTTCGACCGATTCGCATTTTGAGGTAGATAGGATTCTGTGGGTGAAGAATTGCTTCCTTACATTGCGTTGACCAGAGTAGCTTTTAACAACAACTATAAGTTACATTCTGGGCGGCACGGTGGCACAGTGGTTCGCACTGCTGCCTCACAGCACCTGGGGCCCGGGTTCAATTCCTGGCTTGGGTCACTGTCTGTGCGGAGTCTGCGCGTTCTCCCCATGTCTGCGTGGCTTTCCTCCGGGTGCTCCGGTTTCCTCCCACAGTCCAAACATGTGCTGGTTAGGGGGATTGGCTATGCTAAATTGCTCTTTAGTGTCTAAGGATGTGCAGGTTCAGTGGATTGGCCATGTTAAGTTGCCCCTTAATGCCCAAAGATGTGCAGGTTAGGGTGGATTGGCCATGCTGAATTTCCCCTTAGTGTCATTGGGACTAGCTAGGGTAAATGCATGGAGTTATAGGAATAGGGCCTGGGTCAGTGAAGACCTGATGGGCAAATGCCCTCCTTCTGCACTGTAGGGATTCTATGGTTCTATGATTCTATTATGCCTGATGCATCGGCAAGTGTGACGCGAGCTACGTAAGGAGCTATTAGTGTCAGATGATAATAATGGTTGAGTCAAAGAGGAAGGTTTTAAGGAGCATCTTAAAGGAGGAAAGCAAGGTAGAGAGGTCAAGTGGTTTAGGGAGGGAATTCCAGAGCTTGGGGCCCAGGCAGCCGAAGGCATGGCCACCCAATGGTAGATGGCAATTATAATTAAGGGGTAGGGGTGGCCTAATGGTGTTGTTGTTAGACTAGTAAACCAAGCACCCAAGATAATGTTCTGGGGACCTGGGTTGAAATTAAAACTCAATGACTGTCGGTGTGGAGCTTCACGTTCTCCCCGTGTCTGCATGGGTTACCTCCGGTTGCTCCAGTTTCCTCCCACAATCAAAAGATGTATAGGTTAAGTGGATTGACCATGATAAATTGCCCCTTAGTGTTCAAAGATGTGCAGGTTAGGTGGATTGGCCATGCTAAATTGCCCTTTAGTGTCCAAAGATGTGCCGGTTAGGTCGACTGGCCATGCTAAATTGCCCCTTAGTGTCCAAAGATGTGCTGGTTAGGCGGATTGGCCATGCTAACTTGCCCCTTAGTGTCCAAAGACAGATGGGTCAGGTAGATTGGCCATGTTAAATTCCCCTTTAGAGTCCAAAGATGTGTAGGTTAGGCAGATTAACCATGATAAATGCGCAGGATTACAGGGATGGGGCAGAGGGGAGGGCATGGATCGGATACTCTTTTGGAGAGCCAGTGCAGATTAGATGGGCCAAAAGGCCTCTATCTGCACAGTCGGGATTACGTGGTCGTATGGTTCCAATGGTGACCAAGAAAGCATTGTCGATTGCCATAGAATCCATCCGGTTCACTCATTTCCTTTTTATTCATTCCTGGGACATGGGCGTCTCGGGCTGGGCCAGCATTTATTATCCATTCCCAGTTGCCTGAGGACAGTTGAGAGTCAACCAATTGCTGTGGCTCTGGAGTCACATGTCGGCCAGACCCGGTAAGGATGGCAGATTTCCTTCCCTAAAGGGACATTAATGAACCAGATGGGTTTTTCCGACAGTCGACATTGGGTCATCAGTAGATTCTTAATTCCAGATTTTTTTTACTGAATTCAAATTCCACCATCTGCCGTGGCGGGATTTGAAATCGGGTTTCCAGGGCATCACCCTGGGTCTCTGGATTAATAGTCCAACAACAATACCACTACGCCACTGCTTCCCCAATGCCCCTTTCGGAAAGGAGATCTGGTCTGGCCTACATGTGACTCCAGAGCCAAAGCAATGTGGTTGTTTCTTAACTGCCCTCTGAAATGGCCTAGCGAGACACTCAGTTCAAGGGCAATTAGGGATGGGCAATAAATGCTGGCCCAGCCAGCGATGCCCATGTCCCATGAAAGAACTTTCAAGAGAATTCTAATTGCCAGAGGTGGGTATTAGCGGAGGGCAGATATCGTGGAGGAGTGTGAGGGCTGGAGGAGGCGACAGAGATAGGAAGGGGCGAGGTCTTGGTGGGATTTGAATAGGGGGTCGGAAACCTTGTGTTCTGATGTCCCAGGTTTGGTGAAGGGTGCAGATGTGGAAGTGCTTTCCTCTGTGGAGGGTATAGCTGGGGTCTCTGAGACAAAACCCCTCCGCTGAATGGATTCTGACAGGGAAAAGCAGGTTCAGTCGGCGTAGACAGCACTGTGGTCTCGGGAAACTTGCTGCTTTCATTTGGTTGGACCACCACGAGCGGGGATTTGAGGGATGCATTCTGCTTTGGAATGAGTGGATTATAAGCATTAGAAATTTCAAAATTTCAAGCATCTTCTTCCTAAATAATCGAATCACAGAATGGTTACAACACAGAAGGTGGTCATTCATGTCATATTGTCTGTAACATTGTCTTAAGGGTGGCACAGTGTTTAGCACTGCTGCTTCACAGCGCCAGGGACCCCGGTTTGAATCCCAGCTTGGGTCACTGTCTGTGTGAAGTCTGCACGTTCTCCCCGTGTCTGCGTGGGTTTCCTCCGGGTGCTCAAGTTTTCTCCCACAGTCCAAAGATGTGCGGGTTAGGTGGATTGACCATGCTAAATTACCCCTGAGGGTCAGCTAGGGGAAATCCATGGGGTTATGGGGATAGGGCCTGGGTGGTCAGTGCAGACTCGATGGGCTGAATGGCCTCCTTCTGCACTGTAGGGATTCTATGATTCTATGAGGGTTGATCTCATTGAAACATACAGGACTCTTAAGGAGCTTGACAGGGTAAATGCTGAGAGGGTGTTGGTCCTTGTGGGAGAGTCTCGAATGGGAGGGCACAGTCCCAGAATAAAGTGGCACCAATTTAACATTGAGATGAGGAGGAATTTATTTTCTCTGGGGGTTGTGAGTCTTTGGAACTCTTTGCCACAGAGAGCTGTGGGGTGCAGAGTCCTTGTGTATATTTAAGGCTAAGAGAGATAGATTTTTGCTCAGTCAGGGAATCAAGGGTTACGGGGAAAGGGCAGGAAAGTGGACATGAGGAATGTCGGATCAGTCATGATCCTATTGATTGTTGAAGTGTTCCCCGACAGGAAGAGAACACTCCTGCCTGGTGATTGTCGAGAACGCCATCCATCAGGTACACGGTATCTACTCTTGCAACTCGGCCAACGTTGTCTACCTGATACACTGCAGGAAAGGATGTCCCGAGGCATGGTACATTGGGGAGACCATGCAGACGCTACGGCAACGGATGAATGAACGCCGCTCGACAATCACCAGGCAGGAGTGTTCCCTTCCTGTCGGGGAACACTTCAACAGTCACGGGCATTCAGCCTCTGATCTTCGGGTAAGCATTCTCCAAGGCAGCCTTCACGACACACGACAGCGCAGAGTCGCTGAGCAGAAACTGATAGCCAAGTTCCGCACACATGAGGACGGCCTCAACTGGGATCTTGGGTTTACGTCACACTATCTGTAACCCCCACGGCTTGCCTGGGCTTGCAAAATCTCACTAACTGTCCTGGCTGGAGACAATACACATCTCTTTAACCTGTGCTTAACCCTCTCTCCACTCACATTGTCTGTACCTTTAAAACTTGATTACCTGTAAAGACTCGCATTCCAACTATTATCTTGTAAATTGAGTTTGTGTCTTTATATGCCCTGTTTGTGAACACAACTCCCACTCACCTGATGAAGGAGCAGCGCTCCGAAAGCTTGTGGCTCGTGCTACCAAATAAACCTGTTGGACTTTAACCTGGTGTTGTGAGACTTCTTACTGCATGAGGGAGGTGCCAGACAGCTGGAGAACAGCTAACGTGGTTCCGCTATTTAAAAAGGATTGTAGGGATAAACCAGGGAACTACAGACCAGTGAGTCTCACTTCAGTGGTAGGAAAACTATTGGAGAAACTTCTGAAGGAGAGCATCTATCTCCACTTGGAGAGGCAAAGCTTGATCAGGGACGGTCAGCATGGCTTCGTCAGAGGGAAACCAGGGAACTACAGACCAGTGAGTCTCACTTCAGTGGTAGGAAAACTATTGGAGAAACTTCTGAAGGAGAGCATCTATCTCCACTTGGAGAGGCAAAGCTTGATCAGGGACGGTCAGCATGGCTTCGTCAGAGGGAGATCATGCCTAACAAATTTGATTGACTTTTTTGAGGAGGTGATCAGGTGTGCAGATGAGGGTAGTGCAGTCGATGTAGTTTATATGGATTTCAGCAAAGTCTTTGATAAGGTCCCACATGGGAGATTTATAAAGAAGGCAAATTCACATGGGACACAGGGTAATTTGATAAAGTGGATTCAAAATTGGCTCAGTTGTAGGAGACAGAGGGTGATGACAAATTGCTGCTTTAGTTACTGGAAGTCATGATGTGGAGATGCCGGCGTTGGACTGGGGTAAACACAGTAAGAAGTTTAACAACACCAGGTTAAAGTCCAACAGGTTTATTTTGCTTTTGCTACCAAATAAACCTGTTGGACTTTAACCTGGTGTTGTTAAACTTCTTACTTAGTTACTGGAAGCCAGTGTCCAATGGCATACACAGAGATCTGTGTTGGGCCCCCTATTATTTGTCATTTACATAAATTACGTAGATGACAATGTGGGGAATAGGATTTGTAAGTTTGCGGAAGACACAAAGATTGGACGGTAGGTTAACAGCGAGATTGAGTATCTTGGGTTACAGGAAGATATAGATGGACTGGTCAAATGGGCGGCTAAGTGGCAAATGGAATTTAACCCTGAAAAGTATGAGGTGATACACTTTGGAAGGACTAATTTGACAAGAAAGTACTCAATGAATGGAAGGACACTGGGAAGTTCTTAGGGACAAAGGGACTTTGGCGTGTTTGTCCACAGATGTCTGAAGGTGGAAGGGTGATGAAAAAGGCAGATGGGACACTTGCCTTTAACAATCGAGGCATAGATTACAAAAGGAGGGATTTGATTTGATTTATTATTGTCACATGTATTAACATACAGTGAAAAGTATTGTTTCTTGCGCGCTATACAGACAAAGCATACCATTCATAGAGAAGGAAACGAGAGAGTGCAGAATGTAGTGTTACAGTCATAGCTAGGGTGTAGAGAAAGATCAACTTAATGCGAGGTAGGTCCATTCAAAAGTCTGACAGCAGCAGGGAAGAAGCTGTTCTTGAGTCGGTTGGTGCGTGACCTCAGACTTTTGTATCTTTTTCCTGAAGGTGGAAGAGAGAATGTCCGGGGTGCGTGGGGTCCTTAATTATGCCGGCTGCTTTGCCGAGGCAGCGGGAAGTGTAGACAGAGTCAATGGATGGGAGGCTGGTTTGCGTGATGGATTGGGCTACATTCACAATCTTTTGTAGTTCCTTGCAGTCTTGAGCAGAGCAGGAGCCATATCAACCTGTGGTACAACCAGAAAGAATGCTTTCCATGGTGCATCTGTCAAAGTTGGTGAGAGTCGTAGCTGACATGCCAAATTTCCTTAGTCTTCTGAGAAAGTAGAGGCGTTGGTGGGCTTTCTTAACTATACTGTTGACATGGGGGGACCAGGACAGGTTGTTGGTGATCTGGACACCAAAACTCTCGACCCTTTCTATTTCGTCCCCATTGATGTAGACAGGGACATGTTCTCCTTTACGCTTCCTGAAGTTGATGACAATCTCCTTCATTTTGTTGACATTGAGGGAGAGATTATTGTTGCCGCACCAGTTCACCAGATTCTTTATCTCATTCCTGTACTCTGCCTCATCATTGGTTGAGAAGTCATGTTGGATAAAAGCAAAATACTGCGGATGCTGGAATCTGAAACAAAAACATGAAATGCTGGAAAATCTCAGCAGGTTGAACAGTGTCTGTGGGGAGAGAATAGAGCCAATATTTCAAGTCCAGATAACCCTTCATCCAGGTTCAGATACCCTTCAGATACTGTCAGACCTGCTGAGATTTTCCAGCATTTCCTGTTTTTGAAGTCATGTTGGAGTTGTATAGAACTTTGGTGAGGCCACAGCTGGAGTACTGAGTGCAGTTCTGGTCACCGCATTATCGGAAGGATGTGATTGCAGTGGAGGGGGTGCAGAGGAGATTCATCAGGATGCTGCCTGGGATGGAGCATTTAAGTTATGAAGAGATGTTGGATAGGCTTTTCGTTGGAACAGAGAAGACTGAGGGAGCCTGATTGAGGTGTACAAGATTATGAGGGAATTGGCAGAGTGGATTAGGAGCAGCTGTTCCGCTTAGTTGAAGGGTCAGTCACGAGGGGTTATAGCTTCAAGGTGAGAGCTAGGAGGTTTTGGAGAGGGTACAGAAAAGATTTACCAGGATGTTGCCTGGTATGGAGGGCATTAGCTATGAGGAGAGGTTGGAAAAATTTGGTTTGTTCTCATTAGAACGATGGAAATTGAGGGGGGGACCTGATAGAACTCTTCAAGATTATGAGAGGCATGGACAGAGTGGATAGTCAGAAGCTTTTTCCCAGGGTGGAAGAGTCAATTACTAGGGGGCATAAGATTAAGGTGCGAGGGGCAAGATTTAAAGGAGATGTACGAGGCACGTTTTTTATAGAGAGGGTGGTGGGTGCCTGGAACTTGTTGCCGGGGGGTGGGGGGGGAGGGTGGATAGTGGAAGCAGATACGATAGTGACTTTTAAGGGGTGTCTGGACCTACACGAATAGGATGGAAATAGAGGGATCTGGTCCCCAGAAGGGTAGGGGATTTTAGTTCAGTCGGGCAGCATGGTCGGTGGAGGCTTGGAGGGCCGAAGGGTCTGTTCCTGTGCTGTAATTTTCTTTATTCTTTGTTCTTTCCAAAACACCATTGTGCTGTCATATCGAATGGCAGAGCAATCTCAAAGAGACAGTTAAGTATAAATACGGACACTAATCCTTTTCCTGATAGTTGGTTTGGTTCAGGATGCAGCAAGACGTATCACTGCCTCCTACCCTATCTTGCGGCAAATCACTGGTCCAATTCAAGTGAGGGACAAATTAAAGGGACACCCCCTTAAAGGGATACTGCCTCAACAAAAACTCAAATCGCAAATTCAACTTAAAACATTCAAACCAAAACATGATTAAGAGGATGAAGAATGCACCTCAGCCCCATGGTGTCCAGCGAGCATGTAAGGCCTCGGAACAGCCCATGAACGCCACACGCTCCCCCTCTAGGGACACCCACTTTGAATGTAGCTGTAGTAGAGTGGCGGACAGTAGAGTCAGACGTCCCTTCACTGCCTACCTACCAATATAACCCAGTCTCCAGCAACCCCTACACCAGGTGGCATGGTGGCACGGTTGTGGTTAGCGCAGCTGCCTCACAGTGCCAGGGATCCGGGTTCAATTCCCTGTGTCTGCGTGGGTTTCCTCCGGGTGCTCCGGTTTCCTCCCACAGTCCAAAGATGTGCAGGTTAGGTGGATTGGCCATGCTAAATTGCCCCTTCATGTCCAAAGATGTGTAGGTTAGGTGGATTGGCCATGCTAAATTGTCCCTTAGTGTCCAAGGATGTGCAGGTTAGGTGGATTGGCCATGCTAAATTGTCCCTTAGTGTCCAAGGATGTGCAGGTTAAGTGGATTGGCCATGCTAAATTGTCCCTTAGTGTCCAAGGATGTGCAGGTTAGGTGGATTGGCCATGCTAAATTGTCCCTTAGTGTCCAAGGATGTGCAGGTTAGGTGGATTGGCCATGCTAAATTGTCCCTTAGTGTCCAAAGATGTGTGGGTTAGTTGGATTGGCCATGCTAAATTGTCCCGTAGTGTCCAAGGATGAGCAGGTTAGGTGGATTGGCCGTGCTAAATTGTCCCGTAGTGTCCAAGGATGAGCAGGTTAGGTGGATTGACCTTGCTAAATTGCCCCTTAGTGTCCAAAGAAGTGCAGGTTAGGTGGATTGGCTATGCTAAATTGCACCTTAGTGTCCAAAGAAGTGCAGGTTAGGTGGATTGGCCATGCTAAATTGCCCCTTAGTGTCCAAAGAAGTGCAGGTTAGGTGGATTGGCCATGCTAAATTGCACCTTAGTGTCCAAAGATGTGCAGATTAGGTGGATTAGCGGAGTGTTGGGTCTGGGTAAGATGCTCTGTCAGAGCATTGATGCAGACTCCACGGGCCAAATGGCCTCCTTCTGCAGTGTAGGGAATTTATGAGTATGCTGATTAAACAAATGAACTTGTAACAAAGTAACCAATCAGTATCATCTTAAAGGGACACTGTAACAAAAGGAAAAGCTCTAAAGAAAACAGAAATAAAATTGAAACCTGATTCTTGGGGCTGATAATGCAGTCCGGCGATCTCTCCTTATTTGTGCTTACGGCGCCGAATCAATCAATAATCTCTATCTGTTTATCCTCAATGTTAATGATATAAGTAACATAACATTCACACTTTCCTGGGATCTTCTACAGCTACCCGGGTGAGCAGTTAACACTTCCGAAAGCTGGCGCGTCTGATCGTACAGCACTCCCTCGGCACTGCAGTGATGGATAAACCTAATTCCCTCAGTATCCAAAAATTTATCTGCGTTCGAGGGTGGGATTTTCCGTCCGTGCTGGCCCCAAAACCGGAAAATCCCGCCCGAGGTCAATGGACCTTTCCATGGTCCGCCCCTCGCTCGCTCCGATCCCCGTGGCAGGCGGGATGGCAAAATTTCAGCCCAAGTCTCTGTGGTCGCAAATGTTTGACTCAGAAAGGGCAGAGTGCTCCTGACCAAGCCACAGGTGATCAAAGGTCGGTGGTCACAGGCAAATGAGCAATGTCCTTATGAGTTGAAAGTTTATTTATGAGTGTTACAAGTTGGCTTATCTTAACACTGCAATGAAGTCACTCTGAAAATGTGATCCGATTTGATTTATTATTGTCACATGTATTGGTATACAGTGAAAAGTATTGTTTCTTGCGCGCTATACAGACAAAGCATACTGTTCAGAGAGAAGGAACGAGAGGGTGCAGAATGTAGTGTTACAGTCATAGCTAGGGTGTAGAGAAAGATCAACTTAATGCGAGGTAGGTCCATTCAAAAGTCTGACGGCAGCAGGGAAGAAGCTGTTCTTGAGTCAGTTGGTACGTGATCTCAGACTTTTGTATCTTTTTCCCGACGGACGAAGGTGGAAGAGAGAATGTCCGGGGTGCGTGGGGTCCTTAATTATGCTGGCTGCTTTGCCGAGGCAGTGGGAAGTGTAGACAGAGTCAATGGATGGGAGGCTGGTTTGCGTGATGGACTGGGCTACATTCACGACCTTTTGTAGTTCCTTGCGGTCTTGGGCAGAGCAGGAGCCATACCAAGCTGTGATACAACCAGAAAGAATGCTTTCTATGGTGCATCTGTAAAAGTTGGTGAGAGTCGTAGTTGGCATGCCAAATTTCCTTAGTCTTCTGAGAAAGTAGAGGCGTTGGTGGGGCTTTCTTAACTATAGTGTCGGCATGGGGGGGGGGGACCAGGACAGGTTGTTGGTGATCTGGACACCTAAAAACTTGAAGCTCTCCACCCTTTCTACTTCGTCCCCATTGATGTAGACAGGGACATGTTCTCTTTTACACTTCCTGAAGTCGATGACAATCTCCTTTGTTTTGTTGACATTGAGGGAGAGATTGTCTCCCAGTTGCCACACTCTCGCGCCTGTTTGGGTACACTGAGGGAGAATTTAGCATGGCCAACACGCCTAACCAGCCCCTCTTTCAGACTGTGGGAGTAAACCGGAGCACCCGGAGGAAACACACCCAGACACGGGGAGAACGTGCCAACTCCGCACAGGCAGTGACCCAAGCCGGGAATCAAACCCGCGTCCCTGGTGCTGTGAGGCAGCAGTGCTAACCCACTGTGCCACCGTGCCCATGCATTATGTATTAATGAAACCAGAAACTAACATCTGCAGTGAATTCTCAGTCGATCAAGTTTGGAAATTCTGAAGGTGGTCAATGGGGTTCACCATATACTGGATTTCAGGCTTGTCACTACCAGAAATAAACACCAGATGGCAGTCTCAGCCTACTCAAAATGCTTCAGTTTAAATGGGCAAATAAAGTCTGCTGGCAGTTGCACAGAATCCGCACCGTACATTCGGACCATTGAGTCCAACTGACCACAATCCCACCCAGGCCCCACTCCCGCAACCCCACATACTAATCCCCTGACACTTGGGTCAATTTAGCATGGCCAATCCGCCTAACCTGCACATCTTTGGACTGTGGGAGGAAACCGGAGCACCCGGAGGAAACCCACGCAGACACGGGGAGAACGTGCAAACTCCACACAGACAGTGACCCAAGCCGGGAATCGAACCGGGGTCCCTGGCGCTGTGAGGCAGCAGTGAAATGTTGCGTTCTAATTTCCACAAATGGGGCACATAAAAGGCAAAACAACATAAATGAGACACAAATCAGGCTAAAACCCCCATATTAAACAATAAACGCTCTGGGTTAGACAATGTGTCCAGTGTCTGCGGGATGATAGAGGGAGTTCATGTTTAGTCAAACTGTGCTGTCTCTAAATGTTTTAACTAACGGATGACCAGTCCCCGCCTGGGGTGAGCTACTAGATTATAGAATCATAGAATCCCTACAGTGCAGAAGGAGGCCATTCGGCCCATCGTGTCTGCACCAACCACAATCCCACACAGGCCCTATCCCCATAACTCCATTTACCCTAGCTACTCCCCCTGACATTAAGGGACAATTTAACATGGCCAATCCACCTAACCCGCACATCTTTGGACTGTGGGAGGAAACCGGAGCACCCGGAGGAAACCCATGCAGACATGGGGAGAACGTGCAAACTCCACACAGACAGTGACCCAAGCCGGGAATCGAACCCGGGTCCCTGGCGCTGTGAGGCTGCAGTGCTAACCACTGTGCCACCGTGCTGCCCGATCCGCTTACATCAGATACCAAAGGATCTACAGCACAGATACACGCCCTCCAGCCACCTCAAGTCTGGGCTCAAGTTCCTTCAAGTCTCCTCTCATATTTTCTTATCTTAATCTAACATCACAATCCGCTGTTCCCATCTCCCTCATAAAACTGACTGAATTTCCCCTTAAACACATTTTATTTCGAATCACTCAGGGCATTTGTTTCCCGTCCCTAATTGCCCTTACGGTGGCACGATAGTTAGCACTGCTGCCTCACAGCACCAGGGACCCGGGTTCAATTTCCAGCTTGGGTCACTGTCTGTGTGGAGTCTACACGTTCTCCCCATGTCTGCATGGGTTTCCTCCGGGTGCTCCGGTTTCCTCACAACTCGAAAGACGTGCTGGTTAGGGTGCATTGACCTGAAAAGGCACAGGAGTGTGGCGACGAGGGGAATTTCACAGTAACTTCATTGCAGTGTTAATGTAAGCCTTACTTGTGACACCAATAAAATGAACTTTAAAAACTGAGTGTCTCACTCAGCCATTTCAGAGGGACAGTTAAGAGTCACGCGCATTGTTCTAGATCAGCCACGTGTAGGCCAGACTGGGTAAGGATGGCAGATTTCCTTCCCATCATCCCTGACCTTGAGAGAGGGGTTAAATCGCCACCTGTCATCATTAGACTTTTGAATTCCAGATTTTATTTTTTATTGAGTTCAAATTTCTCCAGCTGCCATGGTGGGATTCGAAACGGGGTCTCCAGAGTATTTCCCTGGATTACTAGTCTAGTGATAATACCACTACACCACCACCCCCATGCACAATGGTTAGAACTGCTGCCTCACAACGCCAGGGACCCAGATTCAATTCCCCCTTCGGATCACCATCTGTGTGGAGTTTGCACATTCTCCCTGTACCTGCGTGGGTTTCCTCCGGGTGCTCCAGTTTCTTCCCACACTCCAAAGATGTGCAGGTTAGGTGGATTGGCCATGCTAAATTGCCCCTTAGTGTCCAAAGATGTGCAGATTAGGTGGATTAGTGAAGTAAATGCGTGGGGTTACGGGGGTGGACCTGGGTAAGATGCTCTATCAGAGAGTCAGTGCAAACTGGATGAGCCGAATGGTCTCCTACTGCACTGTGGGGATTCTATGATTCCAATGGCTTTAACCACTCCCTGTGGGAGTGAGTTCCTCATTGTCACCACTCTCTGGGTGAAGAAGTGAATTCCCGATTGGATTTCTTGGCGATTATCTTTTCTAAATGGCCTCTAGTTGTGCCCTTACCCAGAACCGGTAACATTCTCTCTGTGTCCGCTCCATCGAAACCTTTCAGAGTTTGAAAGACGTTGGTCAGATAGTGTCCCTCTCAGCATTCTTTACTCAAGAGAAAAGTGATGCAGCCTTCCAATCCGCCCATTCCTGGTATCACCCTTGTCAATCATCACTTCGCTCTTTGCAATGTCTCCAAATCTCTTTTATAATGCGGTGACCAGAACTGAGGGCGGCACGGTGGCGCGGTAGTTAACACTGCTGATTCGCAGCGCCAGGGACCCGGGTTCAATTCAAGCCTTGGGTCACTGTCTGTGTGGAGTCTGCACGTTCTCCCCGTGTCTGCGTGGGTATCCTCCGGGTGCTCCGGTTTCCTCCCACAGTCCAAAGATGTGTATGTTGCGTGGATTGGCCGTGCTAAATTGCTCCTTAATATCCAAAGATGTGCCGGTTAGGTGGATTGGCCATATAGAGAGTGTAGAGAAAGATCAACTTAATGCGAGGTAACTCCATTCAAAAGTCTGATGGCAGCAGGGAAGAAGCTGTTCTTGAGTCGGTCGGTACGTGACCTCAGACTTTTGTATCTTTTTCCCGACGGAAGAAGGTGGAAGAGAGAATGTCCGGGGCGCGTGGGGTCCTTAATTATGCTGGCTGCTTTGCCGAGGCAGCAGGAAGTGTAGACAGAGTCAATGGATGGGAGGCTGGTTTGCGTGATGGACTGGGCTACATTCACGACCTTTTGTAGTTCCTTGCGGTCTTGGGCAGAGCAGCAGCCATACCAAGCTGTGATACAACCAGAAAGAATGCTTTCTATGGTGCATCTGTGGAGGTTACCATTCTTAGCAGTGTAGAGGATCAGAAGGACCTTGGGGTCCGGGTCCATAGGACTCTTAAATCGGCCTCGCAGGTGGAGGATGCGGTCAAGAAGGCGTATGGCGTACTAGCCTTCATTAATCGAGGGATTGAGTTTAGGAGTCGGGAGATAATGCTGCAGCTTTATAGGACCCTGGTTAGACCCCACTTGGAGTACTGCGCGCAGTTCTGGTCACCTCATTACAGGAAAGATGTTGAAGCCATTGAAAGGGTGCAGAGGAGATTTACAAGGATGTTGCCTGGATTGGGGGGCATGCCTTATGAGGATAGGTTGAGGGAGCTTGGTCTCTTCTCCCTGGAGAGACGAAGGATGAGAGGTGACCTGATAGAGGTTTACAAGATGTTGAGGGGTCTGGATAGGGTGGACTCTCAGAGGCTATTTCCAAGGGCTGAAATGGTTGCTACGAGAGGACACAGGTTTAAGGTGCTGGGGGGTAGGTACAGGGGGGATGTCAGGGGTAAGTTTTTCACTCAGAGGGTGGTGGGTGAGTGGAATCGGCTGACGTCGGTGGTGGTGGAGGCAAACTCGTTGGGGTCTTTTAAGAGACTTCTGGATGAGTACATGGGATTTAATGGGATTGAGGGCTATAGATAGGCCTAGAGGTGGGGATGTGATCGGCGCAACTTGTGGGCCGAAGGGCCTGTTTGTGCTGTGACTTTCTATGTTCTATGTTCTATGTTCTATGTTGAAGATGGGTTTTTGGAACTCGCCCCGTCCTCTCTGCTCACTGGTCTTGTAACTCCGCGAAAGTAATAATATTTAAGCTTTTAAGACGGATAGAGATAGGTTGAGAGAGTTAAGGGGGATTGGCCATGCTAAATTGCCCCTTAGTGTCCTGGGATGTTCAGGTTAGAGGGATTAGCTGGGTAAATACGTGAGGTTATGGGGATAGGGCCTGGCTGGGATTGTTGTCGGTGCAGGCTCGATGGGCTGAATGGCCTCCTTCTGCACTGCAGGGATTCGATGATAAATGGTATCCTTTATGAGGAGAGAAATCAAACATTAAAGTCAAGATATTGTGCATCAGTTATTCTGGGCATTGATTGGACCACATCTCGAATACTGTGCGCAGTTTTGGTCTCCTTATTGAAGGAAGGAGGTTGGAGGCCATTCGGAGGAGGTTTACTAGAAACCATCACTGAATCCCCCACTGTCAACATCCTTGGGGTTACCATTGACCAGAAACTCAACTGGACTCACCACATAAACACAGTGGCTACAAGAGCAGGTCAGAGGCTGGGAATACTGCGGTGAGTAACTCACCTCCTGACTCCCCAAAGCCTGTCCACCACCTACAAGGCACAAGTCAGGAATGTGATGGAATACCCCCCACTTGCCTGGATGGGTGCAGCTCCAACAACACTCAAGAAGCTCGACACCATCCAGGACAAAGCAGCCCCGCGTGATTGGCACCACATCTACAAACATTCACTCCCTCCACCACCAACGCTCAGTAGCAGCAGTGTGTACTATCTACAAGATGCACTGCAGCAATTCACCAAAGATCCTTAGACAGCACCTTCCAAACCCACGACCCCTTCCATCTAGAAGGACAAGGCAGCAGATACATGGGAACACCACCACCTGCAAGTTCCCCTCCAAGCCTCTCACCATCCTGACTTGGAAATATATCGGCCGTTCCTTCGCAGTCGCTGGGTCAAAATCCTGGAATTCCCTCCCTAACGGCATTGTGGGTCAACTCACAGCACAGGGCCTGTAGCGATTCAAGAAGGCAGCTCACCACCACCTTCTCAAGGGGCAATTATGGATGGGCAATAAATGCTGGCCAGCCAGCGACGCCCATGTCCCAGGAATGAATAAAAACAAAAGATTGATGCCAGGAATGAGTGGGTTGTCTGAGGAGGAAAGGATGGAGAGACTGGGATTGTTTTCACTGGAGTTTAGGAGAGTGAAGAGGGGAAATTAATTGAAGTTTATAAGATCCTGAACAGTCTTGGCAAGGTGGATGTGGAAAGCATGTTGAGGGCGGCGGCACGGTAGCACAGTGGTTAGCACTGCTGCTTCACAGCTCCAGGGACCCAGGTTCGATTCCCGGCTTGGGTCACTGTCTGTGTGGAGTTTGCACATTCTCCTCGTGTCTGCGTGGGTTTCCTCCGGGTGCTCCAGTTCCCTCCCACAGTCCAAAGATGTGCGGGTTAGGTTGATTGGCCATGCTAAAAGTTGCCCTCAGTGTCCTGAGATGCATAGGTTAGAGGGATTAGCGGATAAATGTGTAGGGATATGGGGGTGGGGCCTAGGTGGGATTGTGGTCGGTGCAGACTCGATGGGCCGAGTGGCCTCTTTCTGTGCTGTAGGGTTTCTATGATTCTATCATTCTATGATGTTTCCTCTTGTGGGTGAGTCTGATATAGGGGGAACTGTTTTAAAATTAGGAGTCACCCTTTTGGGACAGAGACGAGGAGAACTACTTTCTGCCTGAGGGATATGCGACTTTGGAATTCTCTGGGCGGGATTTTCCAACCACGTTCGCCCCAGGACTGGAAAATCCCACCCGTGGCCAACAGATCTTTGCACGGAATGTCTCCCGCCCACTACAGTGGCAGGCGGGACAGGAAAATTCCACCCTCTGTCTCAGAAGTTGGTGGTATATTTTTAAGGCGGAGGTCGATAGGTTCTTGTCAGGCAAAGGGGTCAAAGGTTATGATGGGTCGATGGGAATGTGGAACTCAACACAACCAGATCAGCCAGCCATGATTGTACAGAATGGCGGAGCAGGCTCGAGGGGCTGAATGGCCACCTTCTCCTCCTTTTTCCTCTGTTTCGATAAAGGGAAGTCCTTCCTTTAGCACAACTTTCCTCTCCCCTTCCAGTTATTTCAGGCATTGAGCTCAGGTGTTCTATTTAAACAGTGAAGGTAGGAATTTTCCAACCCCAGTCTTCCCAAAGCTGGAAAATCCCACCCGAGGTCAAGGGACCTTTGCATGGAATGTGTCCCGCCCGCTACAACTCCTGTGGCGGGCAGGATGGGAAAATTCCACCCTTCGTGTGGGAATAGTAAACTGTCACATCAAACATTGACCCAGTAATACCACAAGGGCAGGCAATAAATCATTGAATCCCGACAGTGCAGAAGGAGGCCATTCGGCCCATCGAGTCTGCACCGACCACAATCCCACCCAGGCCCTATCCCCATAACCCCATGCATTTACCCTAGCTAGTCCCCCAAGGGGTAATTTAGCATGGCCAATCCACCTAACCTGCACGTCCTCCGGGTGCTCCGGTTTCCTCCCACAGTCTGAAAGATGTGCTGGTTGGGGTGCATTGACCCGAACAGGCGCCGGAGTGTGGCGACTAGGGGATTTTCACAGTAACTTCATTGCAGTGTTAATGTAATCCTTACTTGTGACTAATAAATAAACTTTACTTTACTTTACTTTATCTGTAAACACTAAGGGGCAATTTAGCATGGCCAATCCACCTAACCTGCACATCTTTGGAATGTGGGAGAAAACCGGAGCACCCGGAGGAAACCCACGCAGACACGGGGAGAACGTGCAAACTCCACACGGACAGTGACCCGAGGCCAGGAATCGAACCCAGGTCCCTGGCGCTGTGAGGCAGCAGTGCTAACCACTGTGGCACCGTGCCATCCCTAAATAAAGATGATGAGGGCCATTCAGCCCATCTTTATTGACCCACAAAGGCTCACCCATGTTGCCATATTGTCCTATTGCCTCAGTGTGTGTTCATACATTTGTGCTTGCATGTTTGTGTTTACAGGTTATCAGTGATAACCTGTACTAGTGATAACCTGTAACCTGACTAGGATCACTAGATCCTATATATGTTCATAGCGACTGGCTGACTGTTCCAGAGTTGCTGCCTTCATCTTTCTGTACAATCCCCGTGTCAACCAAACTTTGAGTAAAGAGCAGATTCCAGCATTCCGTTCCCACCCTGCCTGTCACTACTGATGAACTGTGACCTCTTGTCGCCCTCTGAAGCTGCAATTTGAACCACACTCCAAATAAAACATCATCATGAACAAGAATCACTCATCTGGCTCACGGTAATGACATCAGATCATCAGCAGAGGGCAATAGAAGCAAGGAAATGTTGCTCAGGATTTGATCATCTTTACTCTGTACCGAACTAACCCTGTGCTGTCCCTGTCCTGGGAGTGTTTGATGGGGCAGCGCAGAGTCGCTGAGCAGAGACTGATAGCCAAGTTCCGCACACATGAGGACGGCCTCAACCGGGATCTTGGGTTCATGTCACACTATCTGTAACCCCCACAACCTGCCTGGATGTGCAAAATCTCACTAACTGTCCTGTCTGGAGACAATACACATCTCTTTAACCTGTGGGACGGCACGGTAGCACAGTGGTTAGCCCTGCTGCTTCACAGCTCCAGCGATCTGGGTTCGATTCCCGGGTTGGGTCACTGTCTGTGTGGAGTTTGCACATTCTCCTCGTGTCTGCGTGGGTTTCCTCCGGGTGCTCCGGTATCCTCCCACAGTCCAAAGATGTGCGGGTTAGGTTGATTGGCTATGCTAAAATTGCCCCTTAGTGTCCTGAGATGATGTGTAGGTTAGAGGGATTAGTGGGTAAATATGTAGGGATATGGGGGTAGGACCTGGGTGGGATTGTGGTCGTGGCAGACTCGATGGGCCAAATGGCCTCTTTCTGTACTGTAGGGTTTCTATGATTTCTATGATTTCTGTGCTTAATGCTCCCTCCACTCACATTGTCTGTACCTTTAAGACTTGATCAGCTGTAAAGGCTCACATTCCAATCATTATTCATGTAAATTGAGTTTGTGTCTTTGTGCCTTGTTTGTGATCAGAACTCCCACCCACCTGACGAAGGGACAGCCTGTTCCGAAAGCTCGTGGCTTTTGCTACCAAATAAACCTGTTGGACTTTAACCTGGTGTTGTTAGGCTTTTTACTGTGTTTGATGGGGACAGTGTAGAGGGAGCTTTACTCTGTATCTAACCCCGTGCTGTACCTGTCCTGGGAGTGTTTGATGGGGACAGTGTAGAGGGAGCTTTACTCTGTATCTAACCCCGTGCTGTACCTGTCCTGGGAGTGTTTGATGGGCACAGTGTAGAGGGAGCTTTACTCTGTATCTAACCCCGTGCTGTACCTGTCCTGGGAGTGTTTGATGGGCACAGTGTAGAGGGAGCTTTACTCTGTATCTAACCCCGTGCTGTATCTGCCCTGGGAGTGTTTGATGGGGACAGTGTAGAGGGAGCTTTACTCTGTATCTAACCCCGTGCTCTACCTGTCCTGGGAGTGTTTGATGGGCACAGTGAAGAGGGAGCTTTACTCTGTATCTAACCCCGTGCTGTATCTGTCCTGGGAGTGTTTGATGGGGACAGTGTAGAGGGAGCTTTACTCTGTATCTAACCCCGTGCTGTACCTGTCCTGGGAGTGTTTGATGGGGACAGTGTAGAGGGAGCTTTACTCTGTATCTAACCCCGTGCTGTACCTGTCCTGGGAGTGTTTGATGGGGACAGTGCAGAGGGAGCTTTACTCTGTATCTAACCCCGTGCTGTACCTGTCCTGGGAGTGTTTGATGGGGGACAGTGTAGAGGGAGCTTTACTCTGTATCTAACCCCGTGCTGTATCTGTCCTGGGAGTGTTTGATGGGGACAGTGTAGAGGGAGCTTTACTTTGTATCTAACCCCGTGCTGTACCTGTCCTGGGAGTGTTTGATGGGGACAGTGTAGAGGGAGCTTTACTCTGTATCTAACCCCGTGCTGTACCTGTCCTGGGAGTGTTTGATGGGGACAGTATAGAGGGAGCTTTACTTTGTATCTAACCCCGTGCTGTACCTGTCCTGGAAGTGTTTGATGGGGACAGTGTAGAGGGAGCT
This sequence comes from Mustelus asterias, assembly GCF_964213995.1. Classification (NCBI taxonomy): domain Eukaryota; kingdom Metazoa; phylum Chordata; class Chondrichthyes; order Carcharhiniformes; family Triakidae; genus Mustelus; species Mustelus asterias. The sequence goes on along the minus strand of NC_135821.1, from coordinate 1,939,437 downwards.
TTACTTTGTATCTAACCCCGTGCTGTACCTGTCCTGGGAGTGTTTGATGGGGGACAGTGTAGAGGGAGCTTTACTCTGTATCTAATCCTGTGCTGTACCTGTCCTGGGAGTGTTTGATGGGGGACAGTGTAGAGGGAGCTTTACTTTGTATCTAACCCCGTGCTGTACCTGTCCTGGGAGTGTTTGATGGGGGACAGTGTAGAGGGAGCTTTACTTTGTATCTAACCCCGTGCTGTACCTGTCCTGGGAGTGTTTGATAAGAATATTTTCCTCTGATTCCCATGAGTCCTCCATTGTGTCTGAGCCTTCAGCTGTGTGGACAAGAAGCCCTGGGATTCCTTTCCATCTCTCCCCTCCTCTCTGACTCTCTCCTCCTTTAAGACGCTCCTTAAAACTTCCCTCATGGACCAAGGTTTTGGTCTCCTGTCCTCTTGTCTCTTGGTTTGGCCCAGTCATACTGTCCTGTGAAGCACCTTGAGATGTTTCCCATCTCTGTGGCACGGCGTAGGAGCAAGTCACCACTGCTGTAGTGCATGGAGCCCCTACTGGGACGTGGAGATCGGAAATGACGATGGAACTGGAAACTGCCGCGCTTCCTTCTGCAGTCAAATAGTGACCTGCCTCCTCCACTCCTTCCTAAAATTCCACAATTGCCCAGGGCTCCAAACTGAAACCTGCGGTGTCACAAGTGAGGCTTACATTAACGCTGCCATGAAGTTGCTGTGAAAATCCCCTAGTCGCCACACTCCGGCGCCTGTTCGGGTACACTGAGGGAGGATTTAGCACGGCCAATGCACCCTCACCAGCACGTCTTTCGGGCTGTGGGAGGAAACTCACGCAGACATGGGGAGAAGGTACAGACTGCGCACAGACAGTGACCCAAGCCCGGAGTTGAACCCAGGACCCTGGCGCTGTGAGGCAGCAGTGCTAACCACTGTGACACCCAGTGGTTAGGGTAGAAGGGGTGAGGGGGCGGAAGTAGAGTGGGCGAGTTTCTGAATGCGGACTGTTTAATTGTTGGAGGCTTTGTTGGGTCCATCGTGTGATGGAGCGGTCAAACCCTCTGCCCTTGCTTCATTTCCCCTGAGCTAATGAGTCAGAGAATCATAAAATCCCTACAATGCAGAAGGAGGCCATTCGGCCCATCGAGTCTGCACCAACCACAATCCCACCCAGGCCCTACCCCCACACTGCTTATCCCCCTGACACTAAGGGGCAATTTAGCATGGCAAATCCACCTGACCTGCATATCTTTTGGAGTGTGGGAGCAAACTCCACACAGACAGTGACCCGAGCCCGGAATTGAACCCAGGTCCTTGGCGCTGAGAGGCAGCAGTGCTAACCACCATGCCACCGTAAAGTAAAAGCCTAATGATGACCATGAAATCTTCGTCAATTGTTGCAAATACCTACGTTAAGGGAAGGAAATCTGCCATCCTTACCCGGTCTGGCCTACCATGTGACTCCAGAGCCACAGCAATGGGACTATGGGCGGCACGGTAGCACAGTGGTTAGCACTGCTGCTTCACAGCTCCAGGGTCCCGGGTTCGATTCCCGGCTCAGGTCACTGTCTGTGTGGAGTTTGCACATTCTCCTCGTGTCTGCGTGGGTTTCCTCCGGGTGCTCCGGTTTCCTCCCACAGTCCAAAGATGTGCAGGTTAGGTTGATTGGCCAGGTTAAAAAATTGCCCCTTAGAGTCCTGGGATGTGTAGGTTATTAGTGGGTAAAATATGTGGGGGTAGGGCCTGGGTGGGATTGTGGTCGGTGCAGGCTCGATGGGCCGAATGGCCTCCTTCTGCACTGTAGGGTTTCTATGATTTCTATGAATCTAAAATGTCCCAGCATGCCATTCAGGCCAAAGGGTAACTAGGGAAGGGCACCAAATGCAGGCCCAGCCAGCGACACCCACATCTGTTCCTTTCAAACTACCAAGCTCTTTCAAAGGCAAAGAATCGTCATGGTAACCAGGCCTAACAGGCAGGCCTGTGGCAGGCTCCCAGCAAAGGGGAGAAAGCACTTGCATTTATATAGTGACTTTTACAACTTGGGGATATCCCACAGTCCCTACAGACACCAATGTCTCTTTATCTGGCCTGGCCGGATGTCGGAAAGGAGTCACTTTTCACAGAGCAAGCTCCCACAAACAGACTTGCAATGTTGACGAAAAATCAGCTGTTTTATTCTGGTTGGTGGCGGGGTATATATATCGGCCCCAGTCACTCGGGGAGAATACCACTCCCCCAAACTCCCACCCCCTGACCCGTCACCCTTCAAGGAAAGTGTCACGGAATTTTCTAGCACTCATCTGAGAGCACAGACGTGGACCTGGAGGTCTCCCCGCAAAGGTGGCTCCTCTGACAGTGCTGCACTCCCTCAACGCTGCCCCCAGCGGCAGTGCTGGACCAGATTTACATTCCCCTCACAGCCTTCCGGGACCAATGAGGACAACGCTAAGGTTGACATTGGGGTTGGGGTGGGGGAAGGGGGGGCGGCGTGGTTGCAGGGGAGGGGAGAGGGGGGGGTGGGCGCACGGGAATCTCAGCGAACCTTGCCCCTCCTACCCCCATCACACCCCCCCCCACTAAACCCCGCTCTCCAACCACCCTCCAAACACGGGCTCCAAAGCGGTGAGACCTAAAGGCGGTGGTAGGGGGGGTGGAAGAGCTGCGCTGCCACGGAACCGCGATGCCAAGGCAAGCGGATTGCAGGGAGCCCGGTGCGTGCGAGAGGAGTTAATTAGCCGGGGGATGCTGATATGACAGTCGCCTCGCTACGGGGTTAATGAGAGCGGAGGGCAAAAGGAAAAGGGAAGCAGTTATAATTAATAAAAACATCAAACGCGCTTCTGACCTTTTCCTGAGTAATTAACACTGCGCGGTTCGCCCCTGATTAAAAGCTGCTGCAATCTGTTATTTAGCGGGAGGGTGAGATTTGTTTATCTGTGTCACGCTTGGCTGAGAGTTGGGACAACACTATCTCTAATCTCCGCCAGTCGGCAGTGCTGATGGTCCTTTCGATGGAGTTGAAGGAAAATCTCACCGAGGAATTTTTCCCTCCACAGTAGTGTAAGAACCCGGTGTGAACACTCTTCGTAGGACCGCAAACCCGTTACACTTCTTCCCTTCAGTGCCCGGAATTTCAGAGCAACCCAAAGAACATTTTCACAACTGTCTGACGCTGAATTAACTCCTCAGAGGCCAGTGCCCCTTTGGCAAATTCCCTTCATTTACAAACTTATCTCCACTCCGAAGAGAACTTTCGACTTGATTTCATTTATTATTGTCACATAGAATCATAGAAACCCTACAGTGCAGAAAGAGGCCGTTTGGCCCATCGAGTCTGCACCCACCACAATCCTACCCCCTTATCCCTACACATTTACCCGCTAATCTTCTAACCTATGCATCTCAGGACACTAAGGGACAATTTTTTCGCATGGCCGATTAACCTAATGTTAACATGTATTAACATACAGTGAAAAGTATTGTTTCTTGCGCGCTACACAGACAAAGCATACCGTTCATAGAGATGGAAAGGAGAGAGTGCAGAATGTAGTGTTACAGTCATAGCTAGGGTGCAGAGAAAGATCAACTTACTGCAAGGTAGGTCCATTCAAAAGCAGCAGGGAAGATGCTGTTCTTGAGTCGGTTGGTACATGACCTCAGACTTTTGTATCTTTTTCCCGACGGAAGAAGGTGGAAGAGAGAATGTCCGGGGCGCGTGGGGTCCTTGATTATGCTGGCTGCTTTGCCGAGGCAGTGGGAAGTGTCGACAGAATCAATGGATGGGAGGCTGGTTTGCGCGATGGACTGAGCTGCGTTCACAACCCTCAGTAGGTTCTCTTTCTTATTCAGAGCAGGAGCCATCCCAAGCTGTGATACAACCAGAAAGAATGCTTTCTGTGTGGCCCACCTGTAAAAATTGGTGAGAACCGTAGCGGACATGCCGAATTTCCTTAATGTGATAACCCCCATGATCTGCATGGGCTAATTGAATATGAGCTCCCCAAGGACTGATAATTACCCCACCAGATGGAGCTCGCATCCCAAGCCCTGTATAAAGCAAGACCCCGAGAGGATGCATCAACCGATTAGTCCCGGTTGGGACTTGTTGTGTTCACCAAAGGCTTGTGGTTATTGTTTATTGTCATAAAAGCTCGGTTTCTTCACAGCTGACTCCTGGGGTAATTATACTTAGCCTCCTGAGTAAGTAGAGGATGGAGGAGGAGGGGGTGGTGTGGGGGGGTGGTGTTGCTGTCCACTGAGGATTTATCAGTGTCCTCAAGGTTGTCAATGAACTTGTCCCAAGCGCAGTTCACTGACATGTGACACCCCGGCTGGAATCGGTTGAGGACTCTGGATTTGTACTCGTTGGAGTTTAGAAGGATGAAGGGGGAATCTTATTGAAACTTACAGGATACTGCGAGGCCTGGATAGAGTGGACGTGGAGAGGATGTTTCCACTAGTAGGAAAAACTAGAACCAGAGGGGGCACAACCTCAGACGAAAAGAGACGATCCTTTAAAACGGAGATGAGGAGGAATTTCTTCAGCCAGAGAGTGGTGAATCTGTGGAACTCTTTGCCACAGAAGGCTGTGGAGGCCAGGTCATTGAGTGTCTTTAAGACAGAGATAGATAGGTTCTGAGGGGATCAGGGATTATGGGGAAAAGGCAGGAGAATGGGGATGAGAAAAATATCAGCCATGATTGAATGGCGGAGCAGACGCGATGGGCCGAGTGGCCTAATTCTGCTCCTATATCTTATGGTCTTATGGGTTAGTACAAGAGAATATCCCATCACCCCCAGGCCCCCCCAAACATCCACCCAACATTATAAATCTCGACCACATGTACATTATGAGTGCGAGTAACAGAATGTAGTTTAATAAGCTGGATTTATAGCCCTGTTGACCTTCTGTTATTAACATAAACACAAGATAAATATTAGTTCCTTCGGAAGAGGATTACGGGTGATAATCTTGGAGCAAGTCGGAATATTACTAATGAGCATTTTCTCGTAGTTTTAGCGTTTATTACATTAAAACGTCCCAGATTTATGTTTCTGGTACGAATCAATAATTTGCTTACGGATTTTAATAAAAAGGGACATAAAATTATTTAGGAGCGAAAATGAAATGAAATCTTACGCAAGCAAAATACCGCAGCTGCTGGCATTCTGAAATAAAACAGAAAGTGCCAAAATACTTTGCAGATCTGGCAGTTTCCGTGGAGAGAGAAACACAGTTAATGGGCGGGATTCCATGGCCTCGCTCATCCCGAAACTGTAAAATCCCGACCGAGGTCAATGAACCTTCCCATTGTCCGCCCCTCACCTGCTCCCATTCCCCTGGCGGGCACGACAGGAAAATTCCAACCAATGTTACAAGCCGGAATGAATCTTCTTCAGATCTGAAGAAGGAAGAAATGCAATGAATTATATCGAATCGATATTTTTCGTTCCAATATGTTAGAGTGAGGGGTGTGGGGTATATCAGAGTGTTACAGTGAGGGGTGTGGGGTATATCAGAGTGTTACAGTGAGGGGTGTGGGGTATATCAGAGTGTTACAGTGAGGGGTGTGGGGTATATCAGAGTGTTACAGTGAGGGGTGTGGGGTATATCAGAGTGTTACAGTGAGGGGTGTGGGGTATATCAGAGTGTTACAGTGAGGGGTGTGGGGTATATCACAGTGTTACAGTGAGGGGTGTGGGGTATATCACAGTGTTACAGTGAGGGGTGTGGGGTATATCAGAGTGTTACAGTGAGGGGTGTGGGGTATATCAGAGAGTTACAGTGAGGGGTGTGGGGTATATCAGAGTGTTACAGTGAGGGGTGTGGGGTATATCAGAGTGTTACAGTGAGGGGTGTGGGGTATATCAGAGTGTTACAGTGAGGGGTGTGGGATATATCAGAGTGTTACAGTGAGGGGTGTGGGGTATATCACAGTGTTACAGTGAGGGGTGTGGGGTATATCAGTCTGTTGCAGTGAGGGGTGTGGGGTATATCACAGTGTTACAGTGAGGGGTGTGGGGTATATCACAGTGTTACAGTGAGGGGTGTGGGGTATATCACAGTGTTACAGTGAGGGGTGTGGGGTATATCAGAGTGTTACAGTGAGGGGTGTGGGGTATATCACAGTGTTACAGTGAGGGGTGTGGGGTATATCAGAGTGTTACAGTGAGGGGTGTGGGGTATATCACAGTGTTACAGTGAGGGGTGTGGGGTATATCAGAGTGTTACAGTGAGGGGCGTGGGGCATATCAGAGTGTTACAGTGAGGGGTGTGGGGTATATCACAGTGTTACAGTGAGTGGTGTGGGATATATCAGAGTGTTACAGTGAGGGGTGTGGGGTATATCACAGTGTTACAGTGAGGGGTGTGGGATATATCACAGTGTTACAGTGAGGGGTGTGGGGTATATCAGAGTGTTACAGTGAGGGGTGTGGGGTATATCACAGTGTTACAGTGAGGGGTGTGGGGTATATCAGACTGTTGCAGTGAGGGGTGTGGGGTATATCACAGTGTTACAGTGAGGGGTGTGGGGTATATCACAGTGTTACAGTGAGGGGTGTGGGGTATATCAGAGTGTTACAGTGAGGGGTGTGGGGTATATCACAGTGTTACAGTGAGGGGTGTGGGGTATATCAGAGTGTTACAGTGAGGGGTGTGGGGTATATCACAGAGTTACAGTGAGGGGTGTGGGGTCTATCACAGAGTTACAGTGAGGGGTGTGGGGTATATCAGAGAGTGTTACAGTGAGGGGTGTGGGGTATATCAGAGCGTTACAGTGAGGGGTGTGGGGTATATCACAGTGTTACAGTGAGGGGTGTGGGGTATATCACAGTGTTACAGTGAGGGTTGTGGGATATATCACAGTGTTACAGTGAGGGTTGTGGGATATATCAGAGTGTTACAGTGAGGGGTGTGGGGTATATCACAGTGTTACAGTGAGGGGTGTGGGGTATATCAGAGTGTTACAGTGAGGGGTGTGGGGTATATCACAGTATTACAGTGAGGGGTGTGGGGTATATCAGAGTGTTACAGTGAGGGGTGTGGGGTATATCACAGAGTTACAGTGAGGGGTGTGGGGTCTATCACAGAGTTACAGTGAGGGGTGTGGGGTATATCAGAGAGTGTTACAGTGAGGGGTGTGGGGTATATCAGAGCGTTACAGTGAGGGGTGTGGGGTATATCACAGTGTTACAGTGAGGGGTGTGGGGTATATCACAGTGTTACAGTGAGGGGTGTGGGATATATCAGAGTGTTACAGTGAGGGGTGTGGAATATATCAGAGCGTTACAGTGAGGGGTGTGGGGTATATAAGAGTGTTACAGTGAGGGGTATATCAGAGAGTTACAGTGAGGGGTGTGGGGTATATCACAGTGTTACAGTGAGGGGTGTGGGATATATCAGAGTGTTACAGTGAGGGGTGTGGGGTATATCACAGAGTTACAGTGAGGGGTGTGGGATATATCAGAGAGTGTTACAGTGAGGGGTGTGGGGTATATCAGAGTGTTACAGTGAGGGGTGTGGGGTATAGCAGTGTTACAGTGAGGGGTGTGGCATATATCAGAGTGTTACAGTGAGGGGTGTGGGGTATATCAGAGTGTTACAGTGAGGGGTGTGGGGTATATCAGAGTGTTACAGTGAGGGGTGTGGGGTATATCACAGAGTTACAGTGAGGGGTGTGGGGTCTATCACAGAGTTACAGTGAGGGGTGTGGGGTATATCAGAGAGTGTTACAGTGAGGGGTGTGGGGTATATCAGAGCGTTACAGTGAGGGGTGTGGGGTATATCACAGTGTTACAGTGAGGGGTGTGAGGTATATCAGAGCGTTACAGTGAGGGGTGTGGGGTATATAAGAGTGTTACAGTGAGGGGTGTGGGATATATCAGAGTGTTACAGTGAGGGGTGTGGGGTATATCACAGTGTTACAGTGAGGGGTGTGGGATATATCAGAGTGTTACAGTGAGGGGTGTGGGGTATATCAGAGAGTTACAGTGAGGGGTGTGGGGTATATCACAGTGTTACAGTGAGGGGTGTGGGATATATCAGAGTGTTACAGTGAGGGGTGTGGGGTATATCAGAGCGTTACAGTGAGGGGTGTGGGATATATCAGAGTGTTACAGTGAGGGGTGTGGAGTATATCAGAGCGTTACAGTGAGGGGTGTGGGATATATCAGAGCGTTACAGTGAGGGGTGTGGGGTATATAAGAGTGTTACAGTGAGGGGTATATCAGAGAGTTACAGTGAGGGGTGTGGGGCATATCACAGTGTTACAGTGAGGGGTGTGGGGTATATCAGAGTGTTACAGTGAGGGGTGTGGGATATATCAGAGTGTTACAGTGAGGGGTGTGGGATATATCAGAGTGTTACAGTGAGGGGTGTGGGGTATATCAGAGTGTTACAGTGAGGGGCGTGGGGTATATCACAGTGTTACAGTGAGGGGCGTGGGGCATATCAGAGTGTTACAGTGAGGGGTGTGGGGTATATCACAGTGTTACAGTGAGGAGTGTGGGATATATCAGAGTGTTACAGTGAGGGGTGTGGGGTATATCACAGTGTTACAGTGAGGGGTGTGGGATATATCACAGTGTTACAGTGAGGGGTGTGGGGTATATCAGAGTGTTACAGTGAGGGGTGTGGGGTATATCACAGTGTTACAGTGAGGGGTGTGGGGTATATCAGACTGTTGCAGTGAGGGGTGTGGGGTATATCACAGTGTTACAGTGAGGGGTGTGGGGTATATCACAGTGTTACAGTGAGGGGTGTGGGGTATATCAGAGTGTTACAGTGAGGGGTGTGGGGTATATCACAGTGTTACAGTGAGGGGTGTGGGGTATATCAGAGTGTTACAGTGAGGGGTGTGGGGTATATCACAGAGTTACAGTGAGGGGTGTGGGGTCTATCACAGAGTTACAGTGAGGGGTGTGGGGTATATCAGAGAGTGTTACAGTGAGGGGTGTGGGGTATATCAGAGCGTAACAGTGAGGGGTGTGGGGTATATCACAGTGTTACAGTGAGGGGTGTGGGGTATATCACAGTGTTACAGTGAGGGGTGTGGGATATATCAGAGTGTTACAGTGAGGTGTGTGGAATATATCAGAGCGTTACAGTGAGGGGTGTGGGGTATATAAGAGTGTTACAGTGAGGGGTTTATCAGAGAGTTACAGTGAGGGGTGTGGGGTATATCACAGTGTTACAGTGAGGGGTGTGGGATATATCAGAGTGTTACAGTGAGGGGTGTGGGGTATATCACAGAGTTACAGTGAGGGGTGTGGGATATATCAGAGAGTGTTACAGTGAGGGGTGTGGGGTATATCAGAGTGTTACAGTGAGGGGTGTGGGGTATAGCAGTGTTACAGTGAGGGGTGTGGCATATATCAGAGTGTTACAGTGAGGGGTGTGGGGTATATCAGAGTGTTACAGTGAGGGGTGTGGGGTATATCAGAGTGTTACAGTGAGGGGTGTGGGGTATATCACAGAGTTACAGTGAGGGGTGTGGGGTCTATCACAGGGTTACAGTGAGGGGTGTGGGGTATATCAGAGAGTGTTACAGTGAGGGGTGTGGGGTATATCAGAGCGTTACAGTGAGGGGTGTGGGGTATATCACAGTGTTACAGTGAGGGGTGTGGGGTATATCACAGTGTTACAGTGAGGGGTGTGGAATATATCAGAGCGTTACAGTGAGGGGTGTGGGGTATATAAGAGTGTTACAGTGAGGGGTATATCAGAGAGTTACAGTGAGGGGTGTGGGGTATATCACAGTGTTACAGTGAGGGGTGTGGGATATATCAGAGTGTTACAGTGAGGGGTGTGGGGTATATCAGAGCGTTACAGTGAGGGGTGTGGGATATATCAGAGTGTTACAGTGAGGGGTGTGGAGTATATCAGAGCGTTACAGTGAGGGGTGTGGGATATATCAGAGCGTTACAGTGAGGGGTGTGGGATATATCAGAGTGTTACAGTGAGGGGTGTGGAGTATATCAGAGCGTTACAGTGAGGGGTGTGGGATATATCAGAGCGTTACAGTGAGGGGCGTGGGGTATATCAGAGTGTTACAGTGAGGGGTGTGGGATATATCAGAGTGTTACAGTGAGGGGTGTGGAGTATATCAGAGCGTTACAGTGAGGGGTGTGGGATATATCAGAGCGTTACAGTGAGGGGTGTGGGGTATATCAGAGTGTTACAGTGAGGGGTGTGGGATATATCAGAGTGTTACAGTGAGGGGTGTGGGGTATATCAGAATGTTACAGTGAGTGGTGTGGGGTATATCAGAGTGTTACAGTGAGGGGTATATCAGAGTGTTACAGTGAGGGGTGTGGGGTATATCAGAGTGTTACAGTGAGGGGTGTGGGGTATATCAGAGTGTTACAGTGAGGGGTGTGGGGTATATCAGAGCGTTACAGTGAGGGGTGTGGGGTATATCAGAGCGTTACAGTGAGGGGTGTGGGGTATATCAGAGTGTTACAGTGAGGGGTGTGGGGTATATCAGAGTGAACAGTGAGGGGTGAGGGGTATATCAGAGTGTTACAGTGAGGGGTGTGGGATATATCAGAGCGTTACAGTGAGGGGTGTGGGGTATATCAGAGAGTTACAGTGAGGGGTGTGGGATATATCAGAGTGTTACAGTGAGGGGTGTGGGATATATCAGAGTGTTACTGTGAGGGGTGTGGGGTATATCAGAGCGTTACAGTGAGGGGTGTGGGATATATCAGAGTGTTACAGTGAGGGGTGTGGGGTATATCACAGTGTTACAGTGAGGGGTGTGGGGTATATCAGAGTGTTACAGTGAGGGGTGTGGGATATATCAGAGTGTTACAGTGAGGGGTGTGGGGTATATCAGAGTGTTACAGTGAGGGGTGTGGGGTATATCAGAATGTTACAGTGAGTGGTGTGGGGTATATCAGAGTGTTACAGTGAGGGGTATATCAGAGTGTTACAGTGAGGGGTGTGGGGTATATCAGAGTGTTACAGTGAGGGGTGTGGGGTATATCAGAGTGTTACAGTGAGGGGTATATCAGAGTGTTACAGTGAGGGGTGTGGGGTATATCAGAGTGTTACAGTGAGGGGTGTGGGGTATATCAGAATGTTACAGTGAGTGGTGTGGGGTATATCAGAGTGTTACAGTGAGGGGTGTGGGGTATATCACAGCGTTACAGTGAGAGGTGTGGGATATATCAGAGTGTTACAGTGAGGGGTGTGGGGTATATCAGAGTGTTACAGTGAGGGGTGTGGGGTATATCAGAGCGTTACAGTGAGGGGTGTGGGATATATCAGAGTGTTACAGTGAGGGGTGTGGGGTATATCAGAGTGTTACAGTGAGGGGTGTGGGATATATCAGAGTGTTACAGTGAGGGGTGTGGGGTATATCAGAATGTTACAGTGAGTGGTGTGGGGTATATCAGAGTGTTACAGTGAGGGGTATATCAGAGTGTTACAGTGAGGGGTGTGGGGTATATCAGAGTGTTACAGTGAGGGGTGTGGGGTATATCAGAGTGTTACAGTGAGGGGTATATCAGAGTGTTACAGTGAGGGGTGTCGGATATATCAGAGTGTTACAGTGAGGGGTGTGGGGTATATCAGAATGTTACAGTGAGTGGTGTGGGGTATATCAGAGTGTTACAGTGAGGGGTATATCAGAGTGTTACAGTGAGTGGTGTGGGGTATATCAGAGTGTTACAGTGAGGGGTGTGGGATATATCAGAGTGTTGCAGTGAGGGGCGTGGGGTATATCAGAATGTTACAGTGAGTGGTGTGGGGTATATCAGAGTGTTACAGTGAGGGGTGTGGGGTATATCAGAGTGTTACAGTGAGGGGTGTGGGGTATATCAGAGTGTTACAGTGAGGGGTGTGGGGTATATCAGAGTGTTACAGTGAGTGGTGTGGGGTATATCAGAATGTTACAGTGAGTGGTGTGGGGTATATCAGAATGTTACAGTGAGTGGTGTGGGGTATATCAGAGTGTTACAGTGAGGGGTGTGGGGTATATCAGAGTGTTACAGTGAGGGGTGTGGGGTATATCAGAGTGTTACAGTGAGGGGTGTGGGGTATATCAGTGTGGTACAGTGAGGGGTGTGGGGTATATCAGTGTTACAGTGAGGGGTGTGGGGTATATCAGAGTGTTACAGTGAGGGGTGTGGGGTATATCAGAGTGTTACAGTGAGGGGTGTGGGGTACATCAGAGTGTTACAGTGAGGGGTGTGGGGTATATCAGAGTGTTACAGTGAGGGGTGTGGGGTATATCAGAGTGTTACAGTGAGGTGTGTGGGGTATTTCAGTGTTACAGTGAGGGGTGTGGGGTATATCAGAATGTTACAGTGAGTGGTGTGGGGTATATCAGAGAGTGTTTCACCACGATCTGTCTTTTTAAAGTGGGTGCTTGTTGCTTGCGGAGTGCATCCTATAGCAGAACGGTGTTTGAGTTTGGTGGGGGTGAGGGGAGGCCGAAAGCTCTGAGTGGGTTAGCGACTGGCCCTGTTTAATCTGACGCTATTTCGAACAATAGCCACAATTGGGAGAATTGTTTAGTGTGCTCCTGAACGAGAGCGTGTGTGATATTCTCACTGAACAATAACCGAACACTGGGGTTGCATCCAATTTACAATACTGCCTGCGATGATCCGGAACTGTAAATTACGCGTCAGCGAGAGTGTTTAGTCAAGTCTTCAAAGCTTAACCTTGCAGTGGTGTTTAATTACTTCATCAGAAATACTGTTAAATAAAACAGCATCAGTGAATGCACGGATCCAAGTTCATCTGTTTGGCACCAGCAAGTTGGGATTAATTACCATGTTCCCAGTGTACTGTGTTTGACTGTCTCCCATTGAGTGACCTCGCCTGGGTTGCAAGCCTACAACAACCTGCCTTTATGTAGCACCTTTATCGTAATCAGATTCGCCCGAAGTGCTTCGCAAATGCAATTATCAGCCAAAACAGAGGTGTGGTGGATTGAGGAGATGAGATGGGGTGGCACAGTGGTTAGCACTGCTGCCTCACAGCGCTAGGGACCCGGCTTCGATTCCCGGCTTGGGTCACTGTCCGTGTGGAGTCTGCACCCTCTCCCCCGTGTCTGCGTGGCTTTCCTCCGGGTGCTCCGGTTTCCTCCCACAGTCTGAAAGACGTGCTGGTTAGGGTGCATTGACCCAGACAGGTGCCCGACTGTGTCAACTCGGGGAATTTCACAGTAACCTCATTGTTCAAAGTTTATTTATTAGAATCATCATAGAAACCCCACAGTGCAGAAGGAGGCCATTCGGCCCATCGAGTCTGCACCGACCACAATCCCACCCAGGCCCTACACCCTTCTCCCCACATATTTATCCACTAATCCCTCTAAACTACGCATCTCAGGACACCAAGGGGCAATTTTAGCATGGTCAATCAACCTAACCCGCACATCTTTGGACTGTGGGAGGAAACCGGAGCACCCGAAGGAAACCCACGCAGACACGAGGAGAATGTGCAAGCTCCACACAGACAGTGACCCAAGCTGGGAATCGAACCCAGGACCCTGGAGCTGTGAGGCAGCAGTGCTAACCACTGTGCTACCGTGCCGCCCTGCAGTGTTAATATCAACCTTACTTGTGACAAATAAATAAATTAGTGTCACAAGTAGGCTTACCTTAACACTGCAATGAAGTAACTGTGAAAATCCCCCAGTCGCCACACTCCGGCGCCTGTTCGGGTACACTGAGGGAGAATTTAGCATGGCCAATGCACCCTAACCAGCACGTCTTTCGGACTGTGGGAGGAAACCGGAGCACCTGGAGGAAACCCACGCAGACACGGGGAGAACGTGCAAACTTCGCACAGACAGTGACCCAAACTGGGAATCGAACCCGGATCCCTGGTGCTGTGAGGCAGCAGTGCTAACCACTGTGCCACCGTGCCGTCCTGCAGTATTAATGTAAACCTTACTTGTGACAAATAAATAAATTTACTTGTTTCTCCCGGAAGGTGTCAAATTCACTTCCCGAAAGGCAGGGGAGGCAGAAACTTAAGGCAGGGGTGGATAAATTCCTGGTAAGCAAAATAAGAAGTCTCACAACACCAGGTTAAAGTCCAACAGGTTTATTTGGAATCACGAGCTTTCAGAGCGCTGCTCCTTCATCAGGTGAGTGGACACTGAATCCAAATAAACCTGTTAGACTTGGGCTTTAACCTGGCAGCACGGTGGCACAGTGGTTAGCACTGCTGCCTTACAGCACCAGGGACCCGGGACACGTGGCTGTTTGTGGGAGCTTGCTTTGCAGAAATGAGCTACGTTGCAGCCGAAACCCAACTTCATAAAGTTCTTCAGAGGCTGTAAAGCCCCTTTAGGGGGCGACACGGTGGCACAGTGGGTTAGCACTGACGCCTCACAGCGCCAGGGACCCGGGTTCGATTCCCGGTTTGGGTCACTGTCTGTGCGGGAGTTTGCATGTTCTCCCCCTGTCTGCGTGGGTTTCCTCCGGGTGCTCTGGTTTCCTCCCACAGTCTGAAAGACGTGCAGGTTAGGTGAATTGGCCATGCTAAATTTAGTTTAAGTTGACTTATTAATCACAAGCAAGGCTTACATTAACACTGCAATGAAATTACTGTGAAAATCTTCCAGTGGCCACACTCTGGCACCTGTTCGGTTACACTGAGGGAGAATTCAGCATGGCCAACGTACCTTACCAGCACGTCTTTCAGACTGTGGGAGGCAACCGGAGCACCCAGAGGAAACCCACGCAGACACGGGGAGAACGCGCAAACAGTGACCCAAGCCGGGAATCGAACCCGGGTCCCTGGCGCTGTGAGGCAGCAGTGCTAACCCACTGTGCCACCATGCTGCCCCATGCCGGGGATTAGAGATTGCACCTGTGATCAGGGAGTGATAATTCTGTCTCTCGTAGCCAATTAACAGTTCCCAGCCCCAGCCTATTGCGTTACAGCTCTGTTTACAGACACGTTGTGCAGCTTTGCTCTCTGCTGTGTCAATAAAGAGCCCTACTTTCAGAAGCGCAATGGGTGTCACTCCAACCTCCCACCCCACTGTCAACGTGTATAAGTTCCGGAGAGTGAGACTGACCAACTGCAAGCTGCGGTCTCACGCTTAATTAAATTTTTGATTCCAGTTGGTTTAGTAACGCAAATTACTCCCCTCTCCCTCTGCTCCAGATGCTTGCTGTGCTGTACTTCCGGCCTCTCGCTGTTGAGGGAGAAAAGTGAAAGCTTTCATTCAAGTGGCACCCAATTTGATTTATTATTGTCACATGTGTACAGTGAAAAATATTGTTTCTTGCGCGCAATACAGACAAAGCATACCGTACATAGAGAAGGAAAGGAGAGAGTGCAGAATGTAGTGTTACAGTCATAGCTAGGGTGCAGGAAAAGAATTTAACAACCTTTCCATAGAATCATAGAATCCCTACAGTGCAGATGGAGGCCATTCGACCCATCGAGCCTGCACCGACAACAATCCCTGCTGGCCCCCCTGGCAATAAGGGGCAATTTAGCATGGCCAATCCACCTAACCTACACATCTTTGGACAGTAAGGGGCAATTTAGCATGGCCAATCTACCTAACTTGCACACCTTTGGACCGTAAGGGGCAATTTAGCATGGCCAATCCACCTAACCTACACATCTTTGGACACTAAGGGGCAAATTAGCATGGCCAATCAACCTAACCTACGCATCTTTGGACTGTGGGAGGAAACCGGATCATCCGGAGGAGCCCACGCAGACATGGGGAGAATGTGCAAACTCCATACAGACCAAAGTCGGGGATCGAACCCACGTGCCTGGTGCTGTGAGGCAGCAGTGCTAACCACTGTGCCACATGTCACCGAGAGGTTGGGTAGATGGGAGTTGTCCGACCCAGCTCCCAGGCCATTGCTCTCACCCCCTCCCTGGATCAGGAAAGGGTCCCTCTGGTCTTCCCTTTCACACCACCATTCTCTGTATTCAAAGGATCATCCTCCGTCATTTCTGCCAAGTCCAGCATGACGCCACCACTCAACACATCTTCCGCTCACTCCCTCACTCACGGTCCCAGGGACTGTTCTCTCTGGGACACCCTTGTCCACTCCTCCATCACACCAACACCTCACCCCCCTTCCCCCCACACCTTCCCATGCAATCGTAGAAGGTGCAACACCTTCCCCTTCACCTCCTCCCTGCTCACCGTCCCAGGGCCCAAACATCCCTCTCAGGTGAAGCAGTGCTTCACATGAACCTCCTTCAATCGTATTGCATTCGCTGCTCCCAATATGGTCTACTCTGCATTGGAGAGACCAAACGCAGACTGGGTGGCCTGTTTTTTAGAACACCATCGGTCAGTCCACAAACAGGACCCAGATCTTGTCGCTTGCAATTTGAAATGAAAGGGCTCTGACGAAGGGTCATCCAGACTCGAAACGTTGGCTCTATTCTCTCTCCACAGATGCTGTCAGACTTGCTGAGATTTTCCAGCATTTTGTGTTAATTTTGGATAGACTGTGGTTGTTTTCCTTGGAGCAGAGGAGACTTAGGGGGACATAATTGATATGTACAAAATTATAAGGAGCATGGATAGACAGGAAGAAATTTTTCCCCTTGGTGGAGAGATCAATGAACAGGGGGCTGATAGTGAGCAGAGATTAGACTGATAGTGAGCAGAGGTTAGACTGATAGTGAGCAGAGATTAGACTGATAGTGAGAGAGATTGGACTGATAGTGAGCAGAGATTAGACTGATAGTGAGAGAGATTGGACTGATAGTGAGAGAGATTAGACTGATAGTGAGAGAGATTAGACTGATAGTGAGAGAGATTGGACTGATAGTGAGAGAGATTAGACTGATAGTGAGAGAGATTAGACTGATAGTGAGAGAGATTAGACTGATAATGGGGAACGATGCCTGAGACAGGAATCTGGAAGTGATGAAGCAGCATGTCCAACATCTGCAGGGCCAGAAGCGCAATCAGCATTGGGGTTAAGAAAGAATAGGTCACACCTCATGGAGCTAATGGAATTCCTTGATGAGATAAATTGGGGGATGAAGTATCTGCAGTGAATATGACATGTGTGGCTTTCACGGGGAACTTTCAGCGAGTTCTTTATAAGCTTCACAAGCTGTGTTCGTGAAATAAAAGGGTTGGTGCAATGGCTGCTTCCTATGCAGGGAACTGGGACGGACGGTCCTGTGTTCATTGTCCCCGAAAAGAGTAAGTTCAAAAGAAAACTGATAAAAGTAGCAGTAGAGAAGTGTTGTTGCAATTGTATCGGGTGTTGGAGAGACCACATCTGGAGTATCGTGTCCAGTTTTGGTCTCCTTATTAGAGGAAGGATGTTGCGACATTGGAGACAGTTCAGAGGAGGTTCACCAGGTTGATTCCGGGGATGAAAGGGTTGACGTATGAGGAGAGATTAAACAGTTTGGGCTTGTACTGGCTGGAGTTTAGAAGGATGAGGGGGGGATCTGATTGAGGTAAAATTCTAACAGGAAAGTAAATGTAGACCAAATGTTTGCCCTTGTGGGGTAATCTAGAACAAGAGGTCAAAGGTATACGTTGAGAGGTGGTAGATTTAAAACTGAGATGAGGAGGGTGGCACAGTGATGAGCGCTGCTGCCTCACAGTGCCAAGGGACCCGGGTTCGATTCCCGGCTTGGGTCACAGTCTGTGTGGAGTTTGCACATTCACCCCGTGTCTGCGTGGGTTTCCTCCGGGTGCTCCGGTTTCCTCCCACAGTCTGAAAGACGTGCTGGTTAGGGTGCATTGGCCGTGCTAAATTCTCCCTCAGTGTTACCCGAACAGGCGCTGGAGTGTGGCGACTAGGGGGTTTTCACAGTAACTTCATTGCAGTGTTAATGTGAGCCTACTTGTGACACTAATAAATAAACTTTAAAACTTTACTTCTCGCAGAGGGGGGTGAATTTGTGGAACTCACTGCTCCATAGCGCGGTGGAGTCTGAATCATTGAATGGTTTCAAGAAGGAAATGGATATATTTCTGATACAAAACAGGTTAAAGGGATATGGGGAACAGGTGGGGAGGTGGATTTGGGACCAGGGAGAGATCAGCCATGATCTGATTGAATGGTGGAGCAGGCTCGAAGGACTGGATTTGCCAACTCTGTTCCTAATTCCTGTAGTATCAAGGCAAGGGCCTGAATTTTCATTCTTGCAGATGTCCTGATCATCCTGTCTTCCTGTAAGACCTTCCTCAAAACCTGCCTTCTCGGTCAATCATTTACTCACATGTCCAAATCTCTCCATATGTGGCTCAGTTTCGAATTCTGTTCAATCGCACGGTCCTGTCACCGTCTTGGGATGTTTTATCATCTTAAAGGCTGTGAACCAAGTCAAAGTTGCTGTTGACCGCTTGCCCGATTTCGCAGTTTGAACCTCTAGGCCGCTATTTCCTCCACCCACCATTTGCTTTCTCAATGCCTGCCGCACACGCCGCTCCCTGGCCACTTTCTCCCTCTCTGGGCCACTTGGCCCAGTCTCAGAGGGCACTTGCGGCGGCCATTGAGAGGTGGGCCCCGACACAAGTGGCCATCGCAGAGGGCTCAACCATCATGGGTAGGACGCGGGTTGTCCTCAGGACTGGCAGTGCCAGGTGACGCCGGAGCTCCTGGACCTCACTGCAGAAGCACCGCCGTCCCATGGAGTGACCCAGGGGCCCACAGGAACCCCAAGGGAGCAGGAAGAGCTCGAGCCCATGCCAGGGCCTTCCAGCCAGGAGACTGTGGCTGTGGCTACACCTTCTGACTCCCCCCTTCCTGACACCGGGGCATCTCAGGGGGATGAAGAGGGTGTCATGGAAACATCCGAGACACCTGGAAGCCGGCCAGATCCCTCAAGGTCCAGGGCCTCCAGAGGATTCCCGCCACGCATATCACAGGCCATGGGGCGAGGTAGGCAGCTGGCCCTCTTCACCTCCGATGTACATTCTGGGGAGTCACTGAGACCTAGTGGTAGGCCATAAGACCATAAGACATAGGAGCGGAAGTAAGGCCATTCGGCCCATCGAGTCCACTCCACCATTCAATCATGGTTGATTTCAACTCCATTTACCCGCTCTCTCCCCATAGCCCTTAATTCCTCGAGAAATCAAGAATTTATCAATTTCTGTCTTGAAGACGCTCAACGTCTCGGCCTCCACAGCCCTCTGTGGCAATGAATTCCACAGACCCACCACTCT
The DNA here is from genome assembly GCF_964213995.1 of Mustelus asterias. Taxonomy (NCBI): domain Eukaryota; kingdom Metazoa; phylum Chordata; class Chondrichthyes; order Carcharhiniformes; family Triakidae; genus Mustelus; species Mustelus asterias. The sequence goes on along the minus strand of NC_135821.1, from coordinate 1,920,284 downwards.
CTGGCTGAAGAAATTTCTCCTCATCTCTGTTCTAAAGTGACTCCCTTTTATTCTAAGGCTGTGCCCCCGCGTCCTAGTCTCCCCTGTTAATGGAAACAACTTCCCTACGTCCATCCTATCTAAGCCGTTCATTATCTTGTAAGTTTCTATCAGATCTCCCCTCAACCTCCTAAACTCCAATGAATATAATCCCACGATCCTCAGACGTTCATCGTATGTCAGGCCTACCATTCCTGGGATCATCCGTGTGAATCTCCGCTGGACCCGCTCCAGTGCCAGTATGTCCTTCCTGAGGTGTGGGGCCCAAAATTGCTCACAGTACTCCAAATGGGGCCTAACCAGTGCTTTATAAAGCCTCAGAAGTACATCCCTGCTTTTGTATTCCAAGCCTCTTGAGATAAATGACAACATTACATTTGCTTTCCTAATTACGGACTCAAGGCCATGTAAGGTTAGGAAGTTGTAGTTGCACTGAGATGGCACGGGTGAAGGGCTGCACTAGTTAGAAAGATACTTAAGCACCTTAACGTTTTCTGTTCACAAGTTTTTATGTTTGAACATCTTATTTCAACACCTTTATTGCAATTAAATGTTTTTTCACCACCACCTGTGACTAATTTGTCTCAGATTTGTCTCGAATAGGAATCCTCTTCCATTGATGATCGCTGGAGAGATGCTCCATGTTGATGTCAGTTGGGGAGGCCCCTCAATGCTGTGTCACTGAGAGAAGGAAGCCATTGGTTCCCCAGAACCCACGAGCGATTCCCCCCCGTCCCCCACCCACCCGCCCCAGGGCCCCCGTATGGTGGGGTTTCGGACCTCGTACCCACTACACAGACCCAGATGCCAGCGTGCATGAAGGCTGATGTTGCCAGGAACAGGAGGCTTTTATTCGCTAAAAAGGAACGATGTGGAACAGACAATAAACAGAACAATACTGGGCATGAGGATCTCCCGACTGAGGCCGGAGGGGGAGGGCTGCAGCCTTTATACCCTGAGGGCGGGGCCTCCAGTTAAAGGTGCAGCCGAATTAAAGGTGTCAGGGAGTGACTCATATACGAACAGGAGTGGCAACAATATATACAGCTCAACCGTGCCAAAGGCACGACAGTGGTTTACCACAAAAAGCCTATTTGTTCTTGCATACAAACTAGTCTTTGCTCGATTGATGGTGCATCAGTGGGTGCAGTCGATGGCCCCCTGTACATTCGGCATCCCCACAATGGCTGCGAGCCCTGCAGCCCGGGCTTCCTGATGGGCCTGGCCCAGGTTAAATTTTATGTACTGCCCAGCCTGGGCATACAGAGCTTCAGTGACCTGCTTGGTACAGGTGTGTGCAGGGCTGATTGGGAGATGTCGCAGACATCTCTGCCAGGGGTCGGGAAGGAGCCAGTCACATAAAAGTTCAGAGCTGCCATCAAAGTGACAGCCACCGAGAGTGGGTGCCCTCCCGCACCCCGCCCCCACCCCGAGGTGCCAGGTCCTGCAACAGGTTGCACAGGTGTTGCACTGTCTCCTTTCAGAGTCGGAGACGTCGGCAGCACACGGTGTCCGACACCTCTTCAAATGACACACGTGCACGGAACTGCCGGGGTCTGTGCTCCCTCCTTCTCCCCCGTGCCGTCCTCTGGGTGAATGGTGGCCACCTCCTGCCTCTGGTGGTCGTCTCCCTCTACTCCTGCAAGTGGTAAGGCCCGGGCCTCCTGTGCCCATAATTCTTCCTCCAGCTCCTCCTCCTCAGCTCCAGCAGCAACCAAAAGAACAGCAAGATCGATTGGCTGCTTCGCAAAAACCATCTCGTCACTCTGAAGGTTGTGGGGGAGGGTGGGTGCGGCAGGGGGAGATGGAGAGGAACACACGCTGCTTGCCCCTAGCACATCAACAGTCACTGTCCATGCCCCCCAATTCCCCCAGCCACATGCTCCCCGCAATCACAGCCCCCAAACTTCCCCCAGCCACATGCTCCCTCAATCACAGCACCCCCCAATTCCCCCAGCCACATGCTCCCCACAATCACAGCCCCCCCAATTCCCCCAGCCACATGCTCCCTCAATCACAGCACCCCCCAATTCCCCCAGCCACATGCTCCCCACAATCACAGCTGCTTGAAAAGTTGAGAGGCTGCAGCAGTGCAATTTGGAAGGGCTTTGTGCCCATCCTTTAGCTGGAAGTGAGCTGAGTGCACTCGGACCCAGCAGCACCGCAAGACGCGAGGTCAGTGCTGCAAGTCGGACATCGGAGACCCTACAGAGCAACAGCCCCCCCACACCCCCACATACTCGCACAGCCCCCACCGACCCAAGAAAGGAAATGGCCGCAATGAAAGGACCCCCATGAGTAGCAGAGAGCCGTCAGACGCTGCGCACTTACCTCCTCACTAACCCTCACTAACTGGGACGCCCAAATCGGACTTTTGTGGAGCATGTCCGTTTTGCGCCAATTCCAGATTGGTGAATGCGGTGGTAAAGGGGGAAGTGCTGGTAAAGTTGGACGTGCAGCCCATTAATTCAACTCAAATGCATTTAAATGGCCACCACACCCATTTCGGGCGTAGTCCCGCTCGCGTCCATTTTCCGGGCCTTGGTAGAGGGGGAACCGGTGCGGAGGTGGGCGCAGATCGCACTACTCACCTCACGCCCAGCTTTACTAAGTTTTTGCGCCTGAAAACGGGCGCAACTTGATGGTAAAATCGGGCCTTATGACTCAAGGACCAGAATTCTCCTGCCGTTCGCACCCCGCCGCTGTTGCCAGCGAGGACAGACATTGGTTCACTGCAGCGAGATGGGAGAATCCCACCCTGTGACTCTATATCATCGCAAAGGCGGCACTTTCAACAGCGTAATGTTCCCTCCGTGCTCTGTGAGAGTGCCAGCCTGGGTCACGGGCTTAAGTCTTAGGAAACAAGACAAGTGGCACAATGGTTAGCACTGCTGCCTCACAGCACCGGGGACCTGGGTTCGATTCCCGGCTCGGGTCACTGTCTGTCCGGAGTCTGCACATTCTCCCCGTGTCTGCGTGGGTTTCCTCCTGCAGTCCGAAAGATGTACTGATTGGGTGCACTGGCCTTGCTAAATTCTCCCTCAGTGTACCCGAACAGACGCAGGAGTGGGGGGACTCGTGGATTTTCACAGTAACTTCATTGCAGTGTTAATGTAAGCCTACTGGTGACACTATTAAATAAACTTTCTTAATTTCTTTCAATGGGCCATATGGCCTACTGCTTTTCTGTGTGACTCTATTATCACTTGACATCAGAAATGGCCAAGCAAATTGTAATCATTACTAACACTTATCTCATAATTATACTAAATATTCTTCTTCAACTGATTGAGTTACTCCCTCAACCTCTCGTAGATTCATAACATTAAATTGTTGGTGTTAAAACCCTTAAGGCTACTGCAATTGCAAATTGAATGATGGTATTTGAAAAAAAAACATTCTCTCGCAGTTTCCCCGCACTGGATTTCAGACAAGACCGTCCATAATTACTAAGGCCGCATCTCACTGTTCCGTCCAAAAAAATCAAACAAGCATTCACTCCCTCTGCCTCTAACACACAGTGGCAGCAGAGTTTAGAAGGTTTAAGCTTACGTTTTAGTTTATTTATTAGTGTCACAAGTAGGCTTATATTAACACTGCAATGTAGTTACTGTGAAAATCCCCTATTCGCCACACTCCTGCTTAAGCTTAAGTTTATTTATTAGTCATAAGTTGGCTTACATTAACACTGCGATGAAGTTACTGTGAAAATCCCCTAGTCGCCACACTCCTGTTTATGTATTAGTTACAAGTTGGCTTACATTAACACTGCGATGAAGTTACTGTGAAAATCCCCTAGTCGCCACACTCCTGTTTATGTATTAGTTACAAGTTGGCTTACATTAACACTGCAATGAAGTTACTGTGAAAATCCCCTAGTCGCCACACTCCTGTTTATGTATTAGTTACAAGTTGGCTTATATTGACACTGCAATGAAGTTACTGTGAAAATCCCCTCGTCGCCACGCTCAGGCGCCTGTTCGGGTACACTGAGGGAGAATTTAGCACGGCCAATGCACCCTATCCAGCACGTCTTTCGGACTGTGGGAGGAAACCGGAGCGCCCGGAGGAAACCCATGCAGGCACAGGGAGAATGCGCAGACGGTGACCCAAGCTGGGAATCGAACCCGGGTCCCTAGCACTGTGAGGCAGCAATGCTAACCACTGTGCCACCGTGCCACCCCAATGCAATGTAAGTCTCCTTGTGAGACGAATAAACAAATTTTTAAAATGTTTCCCTTAAAGGTGAACGTACCAGATTTTAGATTTCAAAAGGAGAGGGCAGAGATTGTATGTATCTCTCACCCTTCAACAGTAAAACAAAGGGTCTCTTTGCTGTTTTGTGGGAGTGTGTGCTGGATGCAAATTGACTACCACATAATAGTGATGACAATTGGACAGGTTTGTCATTGGCTCTGGGACAACTTGAGACACAATATGCAATAAATCAAGGGCAACTCGATGAGGTTTCAGATCGCAAGGGCTTTGTTGCTAAGCAACAAATAATGCTATATACAAATGAGGTCTGACAGAATAACTATGCAACTATACAATGCTTCCCCTCGGCTCCCGCTGCCAATCATTCCCAGCCCCGGCAAATGTGCCCTCGCACTGGGGAAGGCGGTGGCCTAGTGGTATTATTGCTAGACGATTAATCCAGAAACTCAGCTAATGTTCTGGGGACCCGGGTTCGAATCCCACCACGGCAGCTGGTGGAATTTGAATTCAATAAAAAAAACATCTGGAATTAAGAATCTACTGATGACCATGAATCCATTGTCAGAAAAACCCATCTGGTTCACTAATGTCCCTTTAGGGAAGGAAATCTGCTGTCCTCACCCGGTCTGGCCTACATGTGACTCCGGAGTCACAGCAATGTGGTTGGCTCCGAACTGCCCTTCATGGGCAACTAGGGATGTGCAATAAATGCTGATCAGCCAGCGACGCCCATGTCCCACAGATTCCTGCCTCAACTCTCCATAGCGTCCAGCCCAACCACATGGCCCATGGGGAACACCACCCTTAAAGGGGCCATGCCCCCACTCAATACAAATGCAAGTTATCATGGAATCCCTAAAGTGCAGAAGGAGAACATTTGACCCATAGAGTCTACACCGGCAACAATCCCACCTCAGGCCCCATCCCCATAACCCCACATATTTACCCTGCTAATCCACCTGACAAGAAGGGACAATTTACCATGGCCAATCAACCTAGCCTACACATCTTTGGACACTAAGGGGCAATTTAGCATGGCTAATCCACCTAACCTGCACATCTTTGGACACTAAGGGGCAATTTAGCTTGGCTAATCCACCTAGCCTGTATATGTTTGGACACTAAAGGACAATTTAGCATGGTCAATCCACCTAACTCACACACCTTTGGACACTAAGGGGCAATTTAGCATGGCCAATCCACCCAACCTGCACATCTTTGGACACTAAGGGACAATTTAGCATGGCCAATCCACCTAACGCGTACATCTTTGAACACTAAGGAACAATTTAGCATGGCCAATCCAACTAACCTACACCTCTTTGGACACTAAGGGACAATTTGGCATGACCAATCCACCTAACCTACACATCTTTTGGTCTGTGGAAGGAAACCGGAGCATCCGGAGGAAACCCACGCAGACACAGGCAGAACGTGCAGTCTCCACTCAGACAGTGACCCAAGGTCGGAAGTTCTTTCTTTTACATGGGAGCGTTAGAAATAGGAGCTGGAGCTGGCTGTACTTGCCCCTCAAACTGCTCCGACTGTAATTCCCTCCCTAACGGCATTGTGGGTCAACCCACAGCACGTGGACTGCAGCGATTCAAGAAGGCAGCTCACCACCACCTTCTCAAGGGGCAACTAGGGATGGACAATAAATGTTGGCCTAGCCAGTGATGCCCATGTACTATGAAAGAATAAAAAAATAGATAATTCTTCCTTAAATTGCCGCAACAAATGTTTGCATTGTAAACCAAGGGCGATTGGATTCTGACTTGTCCACAGTCTTGGGAAGATTCACAGAGGGAATCATGTTGCCAAGGAGCTTTTTGCTTGTCTCTTCATTAAGGTATTGACTCATGTTGGAGCAGAAGCTTCACAGGAGCCAGCTGATGTCTAGTGCCTTATTCAAGTGTGAATTTAGGCAGTAATTGTTGGCAGTAGACAGGGAAAACCTGCCAAGAGGTGCAGTCTTGGGCTTGCGCTTCGGCTGAGTTGAAGGCAAGCTGTGTTTAAAGGTTATGGATTCAAACCCTATTACCTTGTCTTGAACGCGTGGGACCAGCAGCTTTCCCCGAGCTGTTCCCAGTGCCGTTCGCGTTGCTGCGACTGCAGCGTAGAGCAATGCTTCTCACCATGTCATACGGCACTGCTGCTTGGGCAACCCTGGGGATGTTTCAGGCCTACAATCTAGGCTCACCAGCTCATCTCCAACTTCCACATGTTTCCCAAGCCAGAGTCAGGGGCGGCACGGTGGCACAGTGGTTAGCACTGCTGCCTCACAGCGCCAGGGACCCGGGTTCGATTCCCGGCTTGGGTCGCTGTCTGTGCAGAGTCTGCACGTTCTCCCCGTGTCTGCGTGGGTTTCCTCCGGGTGCTCCGGTTTCCTCCCACAGTCTGAAAGACGTGTTGGTTAGGGTGCATTGACCCGAACAATCGCCGGATTCTGGCGACTAGGGGAATTTCACATAACTTCATTGCAGTGTTAATGTAAGTCTTACTTGTGACGAATAAATAAGCTTACTTAAAGAAGAACAAGTCCAGGGACAATCTTGCCCATGGGGGCTCTTCACTGGAAAGCAATAATCAAGGAGTTCTCCCCATGGGCCAACATGTGTGTCCCGATCACAAGCAGCCTGTCCTGGTCCCTCCTCACCGACACTATAGTTAAGAAAGCCCACCAATGCCTCTACCTTCTCATAAGACTAAGCAAATTTGGCATGTCAGCTACGACTCTCACCAACTTTTACAGATGCACCACAGAAAGCATTCTTTCCGGATGTATCACCGCTTGGCATGGCTCCTGCTCTGACCAAGACCAAAGAAACTATAAAGGTTTAGAATAAAATCCCTACAGAGCAACAGGCCATTCGGTCCATTGAGCCTGCACTGACAGCTATCCCACCCAGGTCCTATCCCTGTAACCTCACCTATTTACCCTGCTAATCCCCCCTGACATTAAGGGGTAATTTATCACAGCCAATCAACCTAACCCGCGCATCTTTGGACTGTGGGAGAAAACCGATGCAGACGTGGGGAGGACATGCAGACTCCGCACAGTCACCCAAGGCTGGAATTGAACCCGGGTCTCTGGCGCTGTGAGGCAGCAGTGCTAACCACTGTGCCACCGTGCAGCCCCTATTTGCCATTAGGAGAGAGCCCCGGAATTCTTAATCTTATTTTTTAAAATCATTCACAGGATGTTGGCATTGCAGGCTGGGCCATCATTTATGGCCGATCCCTCATTGCCCTGGAACTGGGTGCTTTGCTCACTCAGAGTCAACCACATTGCTGTGGCTCTGGAGTCACATGTAGGCCAGACCGGGTAAGGGCGGCAGATTTCCTTCCCTCAAGGGCATTAGTGAACCAGATGGGTTTTTTACAACAATGGCTTCAGAGCCATCATGGTGGCACAGTGGTTAGCATCGCTGCCTCACAGCACCAGGGACTCAGGGTCCATTCCCAAGTTAGGTCACTGTCTGTGTGGAGTTTGCACGTTCTGCCCGTGTCTGCGTGGGTTTCCTCCGGGTGCTCCGGTTTCCTCCCACAGTCTGAAAGACGTGCTGGTTAGGGTGCATCGGCCCTGCTAAATTCTCCCTCACCTGAATAGGTGCCAAAGTGTGATGACTAGGGGATTAACTTCATTGCAGTGTTAATGTAGGCCTACTTGCGACACTAAGAAAATAAATTTTAAAACTGCTTCCCTTAAAGTTGAACATACAAGGTTTCAGATTTCTAAAGCCTCCTTGTGACACTGATTAATAAGCTTTAATTCTTGATTTATTTTATTGAATTCAAATTTCACCACTTGCCACGGGTCCCCAAAACACTACACTGGGTCATGGGATTATCAGCCCGGTGAAAATACCCCTGCGCCACCGCTATCCATGACTGGGATGCTTACATTTGTCAAGTGCCTCTGTCCTGCATTCTCTCTCCCTCCACGGTCGGAGGATTTAGAGTCATAGTCATAGAATCATAGAGGTTTACAGCATGGAAACAGGCCCTTCGGCCCAACTTGTCCATGCCGCCCTTTTTTTTTTAAACCCCTAAGCTAGTCCCAATTGCCCACATTTGGCCCATATCCCTCTATACCAGTCTTACCCATGTAACTGTCTGAACACTTTTTAAAAGACAAAATTGTACCCGCCTCTACTACTACCTCTGACAGTTTGTTCCAGACACTCACCATCCTCTGTGTGAAATAATTGCCCCTCTGGACCCTTTTGTATCTCTCCCCTCTCACCTTAAACCTATGCCCTCTCGTTTTAGACTCCCCTACCTTTGGGAAAAGATATTGACTATCTAGCTATCTATGCCCCTCATTATTTTATAGACCTCTGTAAGATCACCCCTTAGCCTCCTACGCTCCAGAGAAAAAAGTCCCAGTCTATCCAGCCTCTCCTTATAACTCAAACCATCAAATCCCGGTAGCATCCGAGTAAATTTCTTCCACACTCTTTCTAGTTTAATAATATCCTTTTTATAACAGGGTGACCAGAACTATACACAGTATTCTAAGTGTGGCCTTACCAATGTCTTGTACAACTTCAACAAGACGTTCCCAACTCCTGTATTCAATTTCAGGAGCACTAGGACCCTGCAGGAACTCTGGAGTGCCGCCTTTCCACACAACCTTGCGATACAGCTGCACTTAACACTGTATTATAGATTGTGCACACCACAGCAGCATGTGATTGTCAATTTAAACCTACACAAGAATACAGGATGATAGAATTGGTTGACGGGGCTGTTTCTCTGTGGGGGAGGGTGGATGAGTGGAGGAAATGTAAGCTTTTAGATGGGGAGGTGACGGCCTACTGGTATTATCGCCAGGCCATTAATTCAGAAAGCTCAGCGAATGTTCTGGGGACCTGGGTTCAAATCCCGCCACGGCAATTTGAATTTTTTTATTCATTCATCGGGCATGGGCGCCGCTGGCTGGGCCGGCATTTATTGCCCATCCCTAGTTGCCCTTGGAGGGCAGTTGAGAGTCAACCATACATTGCTGTGGCTCTGGAGTCACACGTAGGCCAGACCGGGTAAGGACGACAGATTTCCTTCCCGAAAGGGACATTAGTGATTCAGATGGGTTTTTCCAACAATGAGTCATCAGTAGATTCTTAATTCCAGATTTTTAACAATTGAATTCAAATTCCACCATCTGCCGTGGCGGTATTCGAACCCAGGTCCCCAGAACGTGAGCTGAGTTTCTGGATTAATATTCTCATGATAATACCACTAGGCCATTTCAGAGGGCAGCTGAGAATCAACCACGTTCCTGTGGCTCTGGAGTCACATATAGGCCAGACCGGGTAAGGACGGCAGATTTCCTTCTCTGAAGGTACATTAGTGAACCAGATGGGTTTTTCCGACAATTGACAATGGGTCACCAGTAGATTCTTAATTCCTGATTCTTTTTATTGAATTCAAATTCCACCAACCGCACCCCCTCTAAAGCCTTAACAACCTGTCTAAGTTACGGTGCCCAGAATTTGACACAATATATCAGGAGGGTTGGCGTCAAGTTTGGCTACGATGCTTCCTTTAGTCAAATAGTCTGCCTACAATCATTGCCTGGGCTCACACCTCAAGAGTGGTGTGGTGGACCTCAGTTGTGCCTTTGTCCTATATGGACCACCGTTGTGTGTGTTTGTCATACCTGGACACATCCCCTTCCAGTTTGGTTCCTCCCCTCAGCACCTAGTATAAAGGTGGCTGTCTCCTCCCCCTTGTTCAGTCCAGGTCGGTTACTTGTTGGGATCTGCTCCTGATTCTGTTGTGAATAAAAGCCTACACTTATATTGGCATAGCGGTAGTCTTTCGCCTTATTGATAGCGCATCAAGTGGGCATCTGAGAGGGTCCCCCGACACCTCGCAGAGTCAGTTTCCTCTCGGAAGAGGCTGGAAAACCAGGGATAATATCTCTCACTGTCGACTTAGTGTCCGATTCTGTCCCAGAACGGGGGTTATGTCACATAAAGATGAATTAAACAGTGTGAATGTGTTGCTGCCTTCAAACCTCCCAGAAATAACGGCCCTGCAATTAAAAAAATCATATCAGAGCGAAGTGATGAAAGTGAAATTAGTGAAATGAATTATCTTGGGACTTCAGACTGCCTTCTGCAATAAATCGCACTTGAAAGACATCTAAGTGGATTCTGTCGCACTAATTACAGCTCAGTGAGCTGGTCTCTTGTTCAGTTGGAGCCTGCCTTGCAAATTTACCCTCGCCCGATAATGAAGCCACGCAGTCAAGCCATCGAGGGAGCCCGGGTCACTCTCTTGATGTTCAAAAGGACATCCAAGGGCCCCGGGAGCCCCTCCTGTAACTTGGCCAAGGCTTCCCGACTCTGGTGGGACAGGGACCTGGAGGTTTTTGGCATAAGTGTCGGCAAACAGCCAAAGCACACCGACTTTAGGGAGATAGACAGGACCGTCGGACGTGCTGTAGAGGAAACCTATCCAGAATTATACCGGGGAATGAAGAAAGACTTGCACATAGGCAATGCCTTCCCTGATCTCGGGACACATTAATACTATATAATAATAAATAAAATAACGTATTTATTAATCACAAGTAAGGCTGACATTAACACCACAATGAAGTTCCTGTGAAAATCCCCGAGTCGCCACACTCCAGCGCCTGTTCGGGTACACTGAGGGAGAATTTAGCACGGCCAACGCACCCTAACCAGCACGTCTTTCAGACTGTGGGAGGAAACTGGAGCACCCGGAGGAAACCCACGCAGACATGGGGAGAACGTGCAGACTCTGCACAGACAGTGACCCAAGCCAGGAATCGAACCCGGGTCCCTGGCGCTGTGAGGCAGCAGCGCTAACCCACTGCGCCACCGTGCCGCCCCTCACAGTGCTTTACAGTTAATGAATGGCTGTCACTGGGGTGGGGAGCTGGAGGGACGGGAGGGAGGGTTATTCTCTGGCCTTCTTTACAGTCAATGCGATTCATAGAAACTCTATCATGAAAAAGGAGGCCATTTGGCCCATCGAGACTGCACCGACAACACTACCACCCCAGGACCTATCCCCACAACCCCACACATTTAGAAGCATAGAAGCATAAAATCCTACAGTGCAGAAGGAGGCCATTCGGCCCATCGAGTCTGCACTGACCACAATCCCACCCAGGTCCTATCCCCATGCACTTACCCAAGCTAGCCTATCCCTCTAACCTACCATCCTGGGACACTAAAGGGCAAACCAGCCTCCCATCCCATTGACTCTGTCTACACTTTCCGCTGCCTCGGAAAAGCAGCCAACATAATTAAGGACCCCACGCACCCCGGACATTCTCTCTTCCACCTTCTTCCGTCGGGAAAAAGATACAAAAGTCTGAGGTCACGTACCAACCGACTCAGAAACAGCTTCTTCCCTGCTGCTGTCAGACTTTTGAATGGACCTACCTTAAGTTGATCTTTCTCTACACCCTAGCTATGACTGTAACACTACATTCTGCACTCTCTCCTTTCCTTTTCTATGAATGGTATGCTTCGTCTGTATAGGATGCAAGAATCAATACTTTTAACTGTATACTAATACATGTGGCAATAATAAGTCAAATTAAATCATTGATACCTGAACTGAAGGGAAAAGATCTGACACCAGAAACCTAAAAGGAAATATACTTTTGTTTAAATAAAGGGTGGCAAAGGTGGAAACTAAATAAGGATTGAAGTAAACCCATTGCTTAAAAAATAAATTAGAATGATACAATAGGTGTGGTGTAATACCCAGTCATTCTACACCACATAAAAGAGATGGCTAGGTCAATCTCCTATCCAAACTGAGTTTGCCAATCTCAGTTGGGCGTAATGGGTGGCAAGGTGGTCCAGTGGTTAACACTGCCAATAAATCAAATCAAATCAAAATCAATTTAGCATGACCAATCAACCTAACCGACACATCTTTGGACTGTGGGAGGAAACCGGAGCACCCGGAGGAAACCCACACAGACACGGGGAGAACGTGCAAACTCCAAGCGGTTATTGGATAGGCACATGGAGCACACCAAGATGATAGGGAGTGGGATAGCTTGATCTTGGTTTCAGATAAAGCTTGGCACAATATTGTGGGCCGAAGGGCCTGTTCTGTGCTGTACTGTTCTATGTTCTATGTTCTTCCACACTGACACTGCATAAAAGCAAATTACTGCGGATGCTGGAATCTGAAACCAAAAGAGAGAATGCTGGAAAATCTCAGCGGGTCTGGCAGCATCTGTAAGGAGAGAAAAGAACTGACGTTTCGAGTCCAGATGACCCTTTGTCAAAGCATCGTCTGGACTCAAAACGTCAGTTCTTTTCTCTCCTCACAGATGCTGCCAGACCCGCTGAGATTTTCCAGCTTTTGCTCTTTTGGTTCCACACTGACATTCCCCATTGACTGCACCCCCCACGCCGCCTGAAAACCCACGGCACCATCGGCTGAACCAGAAAATCCCGCCGGAGCGGACAGCTGGAAAATTCCTGCCATCGTTGCTGTGTAGGATACAAGGCATCCAATTTTCACACTGCAAGCTCCCACAAACAGTAATGCGACACCGACTGCTCGTCTTTATTCAGTGACACTGATTATTGTAAATTCTTAAGGATTATCTAACTGGAGAGCAGCCGCAGAATTCCGAGGTGCAGAGGGATCTGGCTGTCCGAGTGCGTGAGTCACAAAGAGTTAGCGTGCAGGTACAGCAAGTAATTAAGAAGGCAAATGGAATGGTGTCTTTTATAATGAGAGAAGTCGGACCATAAAAGTCAGGATAAAAGCAAAACACTGCGGATGCTGGAATCTGAAACAGAAACAGAAAATGTTGGAAAATCTCAGCTGGTCTGACAGCATCACTGGAGAGAGAATCAAGCCAACGTTTCTGGTCTGGATGACCCTTCGTCAGAGCCACTCTGGTCATCTAGACTTGAAATGTTGGCTCTATATTCCCTTCTCAGAGATGCTGTCAGGCCTGCTGAGATTTTCCAGCATTTTCTGTTTCTGTATGAAAGTCAGGATGTTATGCTTCAGTTGCGCATGATGTGGAGTTGCCGGCGTTGGACTAGGGTGGGCACAGTAAGTAGTCTCACAGCACCAGGTTAAAGTCCAACAGGTTTATTTGGTAGCACGAGCTTTTGGAGCGCTGCTCCTTCATCACCTGTTTAACCTGGTGTTGTGAGCCTACTTAAGTTGCGCAGGACATTGGTGAGATTATATGTGTGCAGTTTTGGTCTCCTTATTGAAGGAAGGGTGTAAATGTGTTAGAGGAGGTTCAGAGGAGATTCAGAGATTGTTCAGAGAGGGGACGGCACGGTGGCTCAGTGGTTTAGCACTGCTGCCTCATAGCGTCAGGGACCCGGGTTCGACTCCGTCTGTGTGGAGTCTGCGCATTCTCACTGCGTCTGCGTGGGTTTCCTTCCACAGTCTGAAAGACGTGCTGGTTAGGGTGCATTGGCCATGCTAAATTCTCCCTCAGTGTAACCCGAACAGGCGTCGGACTGTGGCGACTGGGGGATTTTCACAGTAACTTCATTGCAGTGTTAATGCAAGCCTACTCGTGACAATAATAAATGAATTTTAACTTTAAATAAACTTTAGATTGATACCTGGATTGAGTGGGTTGTCTGATGAGGAAAGGGTGTAAGAGTTTTAACAACACCAGGTTAAAGACCAACAGGTTTATTTGGTAGCAAATGCCATTAGCTTTCGGAGCGCTGCAGAGCTCCGAAAGCTAATGGCATTTGCTACCAAATAAACCTGTTGGACTTTAACCTGGTGTTGTTAAAACTCTTACTGTATTTACCCCAGTCCAACGCCGGCATCTCCACAACATGACTACCGAGGAAAGGTTGGACAGAGTGGGATTGTTTCCACTGGAGTTTAGAAGAGTGAAGAGGGGGAATTGATTGAGGTTTATAAGATCCTGAACGGTCTCCACAAGGTGGACGTGGAAAGGATGTTTCCTCTTGTGGGTGAGTCCAGAACGAGGGGTCACCATTTTAAGATTAGGAGCCGCTCTTTTAGGGCAGAGATGAGGAGAATTTATTTCTCTCGGAGGGTTGTGCAACTTTGGAACTCACTGGCCGGTACTTTACAACCTCACTTGGGCGAGACTCGTAAAATTCCGCCCGAGGCCAATGGAGAATTCCGTGGTGAGGGTGGGCCGCGCCCACCCTGATTCCGGGGCGGACGTGGCGGTAAAATTCTGATCTTAGTCTCAGAAGGCGGAGGAGGTTGGGTCACTGAGTATTTTTAAGGCGGAGGTACATAGATTTTGTTTTAATAATTCATGGGACATGGGCGTCGCTGGCTGGGCCGGCATTTATTGCCCATCCCTAGTTGCCCTTGGGGGGCAGTTGAGAGTCAACCACATTGCTGTGGCTCTGGAGTCACATGTAGGCCAGAGCAGATAAGGACGGCAGATTTTCTTCCCTAAAGGACATTAGTGAACCAGATGGGTTTTTCTGACAATCGATGTGACCTCAGAAAAGATACAAAAGTCTGAGGTCACGTACCAACCAACTCAAGAACAGCTTCTTCCCTGCTGCCATCAGACTTGTGAATGAACCTACCTCGCATTAAGCTGATCTTTCTCTACACCCTAGCTACGACTGTAACACTACATTCTGCACCCTAGGGGACTTTCACAGTAATTACATTGCAGTGTTAATGTAAGCCTACTTGTGATTAATAAATAAACTTTACTCCTTTCCTTCTCTATGAATGGTATGCTTTGTATAGCACGCAAGAAACAATACTTTTCACTATGTACTAATACATGTGACAATAATAAATCAAACCAATGGTTTCATGGTCATCAGTAGATTATTAATTCCAGATTTTTTTATTGAATTCAAATTCCACCGTCTGCTCTGATGGGATTCGAACCCGAGTCCCCAGAACATTAGCTGAGTTTCTGAATTAATAGTCCAGCGATAATATCTCTCAGCCATCACCTATTTTCAGTCAAGGGGATCAAAGGTTATCGGGGGTAGATGAGAATGTGGAACTCAACACAAACAGATCATGGCACGGTGGCACAGTGGTTAGCACTGCTGCCTCGCAGCCCCAGGGGCCTGGGTTCAATTCCCGGCTTGGGTCACTGTCTGTGTGGAGTTTGTACATTCTCCCTGTGTCTGCATGGGTTTCCT
>NC_135821.1:1597380-1602380 GCF_964213995.1 Mustelus asterias | reverse complement strand
TGGCATCAACTACTTCCTGTGGTCACGAATTCCACAGGCTCACCACTCTTTGGGTGAAGAAATGTCTCCTCACCTCCATCCTAAATGGTCCACCCCGAATCCTCAGACAGGACTCCCCACCTTCGGGGACATCCTCCCTGCGTCTACCCTGTCTCGTCCTGTCGATCCCCGTGGCGGGTGGGAGGGAAAAAATTCCACCCCCAACTTGTTTGGCCGATGAACGAACCTTCCTTGGCCTGGGGTGCAGCTGGAACCCAGAGCTTCTGGCTCAGAGGCAGGGACGCTAACCCCACTGCATCACAAGAGAATGGCCTCCTCCTGTTCCTGTCCTATGTGGCTTTCCCTCTATCAAAACATCGCAATCCATTTGCCTTTCTCTTGACTCCTCTGCTTTTGCGTATAGAGTCATTGGCTGAAATTTTACAGTCCCGCCTGCCACGGGAATCAGAGCAGGTGAGGGGTGGACCATGGGAAGGTTCGTTAACCTTGGGCAGGATTTTCCAGCTTTGGGGCGAATGTGGCTGGAAAGTCCTGCCCTTAGAGTCCCACAGGGCAAAAAAGGCCCTTCGGCCCATTTAGTCTGCACTGACAATATGCTCCCACTAAAGTCGCGCTAATCCCATTTTCCTGCACTTGTTCCATCTCCTTGAATGTTATGATGTTTCAAGTGCTCTCCCAAATACTTTTTTTAGAGGTTTCCGGCCTCCAATTCCTTCCCAGGCATTGCATTCCAGATTCCCTCCACCCTCTGGATTCCCACTTGGGTCACTGTCTGCGTGGAGTTTCCATATTTTCCCCGTGTCTGCGTGGGTTTCCTCCAGGTGCTCTGGTTTCCTCCCACAGTCCAAAAGATGTGCAGGTTAGGTGGATTGGCCATGCTAAATTGCCCCTTGGCGTCAGAGGGACTGGCTAGGGTAAATGTATGGGGGTTCTGGGGATAGGGCCAGGGTGTGGTCGGTACCCTAGCCAGTCCCTCTGACACTGAGGGTCGGTACAGTGGTCGGTACAGACTCGATGGGTCGAATGGCCTCCTTCTGCACTGTAGTATTCTATGATTCTCTGAAAATGGCCTACTCAGAAAGCCCTTAATTGATGACCTGTGAGTGACATTGTTCAAGGTTGAAATAAGTATCAGGAGGTGAATTTTCCCATTCTGCCCGCCATGGGAATAGGAGCAGGCGAGGGGCGGATCATTGAAAGGTCTGCTGACCTCGGGAGGCATTTCCGGTTCCGGGGCGAACGCAGGCGGAAAGTCCCACCCCAACATTCCGTAAGTGGATGATATGAACAAACACTGCCGTTAACACCTCTGCGAGTTGTGTCAAGCGACATCAAGACACACAGCTCAGGAAATATCTCTGCCCCATGACATTATTCATGGAATACCACGAAATTCTCTCCACTTCTATGTTCCTATATCTCTTGGGGCTAAAGAGATCAAGGGATATGGGGGGGAAGGAGGGATCAGGATCTTGAATTTGATGATCAGCCCATAAGGATAGAGAAACGAGTGGTTTATTTATTAGTGTTAAAAGTAAGGCTTACGTTAACACTGACTATAAGACCATAAGACATAGGAGCAGAATTAGGCCACTCGGCCCATCGAGTCTGCTCCGCCATTCAATCATGGCTGATATTTTTCTCATCCCCATTCTCCTGCCTTTTCCTCATAACCCCTGATCCCCTTATCAATCAAGAACCTGTCTATCTCTGTCTTAAAGATACTCAATGACCTGGTCTCCTTCTGCGGCAAAGAGTTCCACAGATTCACCACTCTCTGGCTGAAGAAATTCCTCCTCATCTCTGTTTTAAAGGATTGTCCCTTCAGTCTGAGGTTGTGCCCTCTGGTTCTAGTGTTTCCTACGAGTGGAAACATCCTCTCCACGTCCACTCTTTCCAGGCCTCGCAGTATCCTGTAAGTTTCGATAAGATCCCCCCTCATCCTTCTGAACTCCAACGAGAGTAACACTGCAATGAAGTTACTGTGAAAATCCCCTAGTTACCACACTCCGGCGCCTGTTCGGGTACACTGAGGGAGAATTTAGCATGGCCAATGCACCCTAACCAGCACAGCTTTCAGACTGTGGGAGGAAACCGGAGCACTCGGGGGAAACCCACGCAGACACGGGGTGAATGTGCAGACTCCACACAGACAGTGACCCAAGCTGGGAATCGAACCCGGGTCCCTGACGCTGTGAGGCAGCAGCGCTAACCCACTGCGCCACCCTGCCGCCCTTGTCATCAACACGAGGATTATCGCAGACACTGATACACAAAGGCGGAGAGAACTGTCATGAAATGAAGGCACGGAAACAGGGGTTCACGTTGTTTGCGCCCTCCCCCGCAGGGGCACACACGGCAGAGGGGGGTCACTATTGGCGGGACTGGATGATCCCACCGAAATATTCCACCCACTACTTAGGCCGCAGCGAGAACAGTCCATGCAGGTCACTGCATAATGGGGAACATCTGGTCAGAGTAGAAGGGGCGAGAGAGGGGATTCGCAAGGATGGGGTTTTTATTTTATTCGTTCGTGGGACATGAGCATGGCTGGGCCGGCATTTATTGCCCATCCCTAATTACCCCTTCAATCGAATAGCTTGCGAGGCCCATCATGGAGGGCATTTAAAAGTCAACCGCATTGCTGTGGCTCTGCAGCCACATGTAGGCCAGACCGGGTTGGAATCATCGAATCCTACAGTGCAGAAGGAGGCCATTCAGCCCATCGAGCCTGCACCGAGACCACAATTCGACCCAGGCCCTATCCCCACAACCCCATGCATTTACCCTAACTAGTCCCTCTGACATAAAGGGCAATTTAACATGGCCAATCCACTTAACCTGTACATCTTTCGGACTGTGGGAGGAAACCGGAGCACCCGGAGGAAACCTGCACGGACACGGGAAGAACGTGCAAACTCCACACAGACAGTGACCCGAAGCCGGGAATCGAGGGGCGCTGTGAGGCAGCAGTGCTAACCACTGTGCCACCGTGCCGAGGACTTGGTTCCTTAGAGGACATCATTGAACCAGATGGGCTTTTACAACAATCAACAATGGCCATCGTTAGACTGCTAATTCCAGATTTTTAATGAGTTCAAATTTCACCACTTGGAGCGGCGGGATTCGAACCCGGGCCCCCAGAGCTTTGCCCTGTGTCACTGGATTGGACAATATCACTCCGCCACTGCCTCCCCCTGTTGGCAGGAATGAAGAATTATGAGAGGTGAGAATGGATGGGGCGGCACGGTAGCACAGTGGTTAGCACTGCTGCTTCACAGCTCCAGGGACCTGGGTTCGATTCCCGGCTTGGGTCACTGTCTGTGTGGAGTTTGCACATTCTCCTCGTGTCTGCGTGGGTTTCCTCTGGGTGCTCCGGTTTCTTCCCACACACCAAAGATGTGCGGGTTAGGTTGATTGGGCATGCTAAAACAAAAATTGCCCCTTAGAGTCCTGGGATGCGTAGGTTAGAGGGATTAGCGGGTAAATATGTAGGGATGTGGGGTAGGGCCTGGGTGGGATTGTGGTCGGTGCAGACTCGATGGGCCGAATGGCCTCTTTCTGTACTGTAGGGTTTCTTCTTCTTCTTCTAAGGATGACAGAGGCTGGGCTTGTTGTCTTTGTGACACAGGAGGCCCAGGGGAGATTACATAGCGGTGAATAAAATAATGAGGGGATTAGACAGAGCGGATAGGAAGGGCCTATTTCCTTCAGCAGAGAGGTTAATAACCAGGGACCATTGATTTATTGCAATTTGTTGACAGACCCGAGGTGATTTGGGTAATTCTTTTCACCCTGAGGGTGCGGGGGGGGGCAAGGAGGTGGGTCTGGAACTCTCTACCTGAAGAGGAGACAGGGGCAGACATTTTTAACACACTTAATAAAATACTTTGGACAGCGTTTTCTCGGAAATCAGCAAAGGTCGATGTTGGACGGGAAAAGCGGCATGGCGGAATGGAATGGCGGCTTTCTCTCTGGCGTATCGTCCCACACACAGAGTGACTAACGCCACGGGGTAGGGCCCACCATGTATCGCTGCTGAGGCAGCCACGGATTCACACACCCCGCCCGCAACTTAGTCCCTCGAAGACCGGGGCATCGTTTTTAAAGGTTCCCCCAGCACAAAGGAGTTCACCCGGAACCCACTCTGCTCCCCCCGGGCACTGTCCCCAACACTGTGTGTGAGTGTGTGTGTGTGTGTGAGTGAGTGAGTGAGTGTGAGTGTGTGTGTGTGAGTGAGTGTGTGAGTGAATGTGTGAGTGTGTGTGTGTGAGTGAGTGTGTGTGAGAGTGTGTGTGAGTGTGTGTGTGGGGGTGGGTGTGAGTGTGTGTGTGTGTGAGAATGGGTGTGTGTGAGTGTGTGTGTGAGTGAGTGTGTGTGGGTGTGAATGTGTGTGTGAGTGAGAATGTGTGTGTGTGTGAGTGTGAGTGTGTGTGTGAGTGAATGTGTGTGTGAGTGAGTGTGTGTGGGTGTGAGTGTGTGTGTGAACGTGTGTGGGTGTGAGTGTGTGTGTGTGAGCGTGTGTGTGTGTGAGTGTGTGTGTGAGTGTGTGCGTGTGTGTGTGTGAGTGTGTGGGTGTGAGTGTGTGTGTGAGAGTGTGTGTGTGTGAGTGAGTGTGTGTGGGTGTGAGTGTGTGTGTGTGTGTGTGAGCGTGTGTGGGTGTGAGTGAGAGTGTGTGTGTGAGTGTGTGGGTGTGAGTGTGTGTGTGAGAGTGTGTGTGTGAGTGAGTGTGTGTGGGTGTGAGTGTGTGTGTGTGTGAGCGTGTGTGGGCGTGAGTGAGAGTGTGTGTGTGTGAGTGTGAGTGTGCGTGTGAGTGAGTGTGTGTGTGTGAGTGAGTGTGTGTGGGTTTGAGTGTGTGTGTGAGCGTGTGTGGGTGTGAGTGTGTGTGTGTGAGCGTGTGTGTGCATGTGTGTGTGTGTGTGTGTGTGTGCGTGAGAGTGTGTGTGTGTGAGCGTGTGTGTGTGTGTGTGTGTGTGTGGGTTTGTGTGTGAGTGTATGTG